>NW_026948319.1:0-72835 GCF_035149785.1 Candoia aspera
TTCCAGGGATCAAGAACACGTGATGATGTGTTTGGAAGCGGAGCTTAGAAAAAATAAGCTACAGGCTGCTTTGTAAGTCTTGGCATAGTTGAAAATACTTTCCTATGGTGCCCTTTTCATTTCAGAAAGATGTGCTTTCCAGAGCTGCCCAGAGTTCTTGCTGTTTTGTGTCACATTGCTTATATCCATCAAGGACCAAAGTTTACCTTATGGTAGTCATTTATAGATATATAAATATCTATATATAGATATAACTAGATTAAATCCAACCCACACTGAGTTATTTAATGTCCCAGGTTTTAAGGGACATTAAGGGAAGACTTTAATGTCTCAAATAATTCACGCTGAAATCAGTTAAATTAAAAAGAAATTTCCTTCCTGTTGATACTGTGCTTTGTTCACGGTTATTTGTATATGAGTAATGGAGAGGATACTCCATGTTACATAATCTGTTACAATTGATTGAGACAGTACATTATAAAATAATATACAATTATGGTAAATAATTGTATAATAAAATGTAAGACATAAATATTCTAAATGTAATAATATCATACATGCTGCACAAACATTTTTAGATATCCTCTCCAGAATGATTTCTGAAAAGTATTCTGTAATGATTTGCTGTTTATTATCTTGATTGAGCATGTGCCATCAAGTCAGTTTGAAGCATTTCCCGTCCTGGAGGGGGGGGGTGGTGGCTTGGATTTGTCTTGGAAGGAAAGGTCCTCAAAAAGTACAAATTCAGGGCTGCCTAGAATCATCTGTGATGTCTTGAATTGCGCCTGGAAAACAATCAGCAACCAGGGCAGATTTTTTAACGTGGACATAGTCCACGAAGGCAATCATGCACAATAAGTAAAAAAGAAGAGAGAAGAACTTGTATTATGATTGGTTTCCTTTTGCTAGCTTAGACGCTATTATTGGGTTTATAAGAGTATTCTTACTGTATCATTTTAAAAGGGGTTTTAAAAAGTTTTATGTCTGGGATTCATCTTAAGTTTCCTTTGCATTGTAGAAAATCGGGAAATAAATGAGGAGCTAAGCAAATAAATAAAACTGAAACTTGACATCCGGACCATAATAAGCAGTTCTCACCACCTAATAGAAAAATTAACTGTTTGTCTTCTTTCACATTACTACACACTAGTCAGCATCCCCAAGTTGATTATTGCAGTAGGTTAAACATCAGTTCCCATAATCCAGAGCCTTAACATTCAACACTTTGGGGGGCCACATTTAATAGCTTCTCCATGCCCTTGCTATGGCCAAAAGTCTGATATTGCAACATTGGAAGGATAAATCTATGGCCCTATTGACTCAGTGGACTGAAGACCTGATTACACCTACCTCCTATGAGAGGATTGCCTACAGACATAGACGTTGTATGGATAAATATGATGAAATATGGGACTCATTTTTACAAAATACAGTGGTTTTAGGGAAAAGCATATTGGATATATAATTGTATTAGAAATAAATATATATAGAGAGAGATACTTGCATTAGATATAGAGAGAGAGAGAGAGAGAGAATTGTAATTGTTATTGTTGTAATAACATTATATTTTGTATTTTTATTTTCTTTGTTATAGTTTTCTTATTTTTTAAGCACTTGCTATTTTTTATAACAACACATGTATCTTTGTTTATTTTTTGTTTTGTTACTTATTTCTGTCATTATTTTCAAAAGCGATAAAAATAAATAAATAAAAATTTCTGGAGGCCACATTTGAACAGACAGTTACTACTAAATGTTATTGTACTATAAATATTTCCAAAATTCTGTAAAAAATGTTCCAAAAAGAGCAAAAAGAATCTTAGTTTCTATACTGATATTCTTACTATTGTTGTTCCTAGACATGAACATGTAATCATTATGAAATATAAATACCATCTTATAAATATTTAGATAAATTGCAAAGGATGTTCAAGGACAATGTAACTATTATTATTAGCTGAATGTTATTTATAATATTCTTCAATAAGTGACCAAATACTGAAAGTAATTTTCCCCCCGTGACAAAAAAGGGAAAGAGCTTAATGTATTATGGCTCATTACAGTTGCAATCCTACATATACAAATCTAGAAGTAAGTCTCATGGAAGTGAATGGGACTTTTCAATAGTTATGTATAGGATAGTTCTTTTGAACTCCCCCTCACCAAACAAACAAACAAACATTTATATGTGTTTGGAGTGAGCGTTTCCTGACCTCAAAGCATTTCTCATTATAGTTAAGTAAGAATACAGTAGACTATCAGTTAACTGGAACTCAAGCAACCGGCAGAAAAATCGAACCAGCACTCTCAAGCAACCAGGGGGAAAAAACGGCACTCTCAAGCGCCCGGCAAAAAAATCTGTATCTCTCTGCTGCCATCTAGTGGGTATTAGGGTTTAATAGTAACTCTCAAGCAACCAGAAACTGAGAGTCTACTGTATTTTGTTATTGTTCCAGATTCATATCTCACCTTCTGATTTTTATAGAGTGATTGATCTTTTGAGGAAGTATTCTCTGCCTTGTTTGTATATTGCAATAACACTGCCCCAATGGCAACATCTGAAGCATCTGAATACGTTATGAATGGCTTCGTGGGGTCAGGGTGCCTTAAGAGCGGTTGGGAAGCAAAAAGCTGCTTCAATTCCTGGAACGCTGCTTGCTCCCTCTCCCCCCATATGAATTTTGAGCTTTTCTTCAAGAGCTGTGTAAATGGTCTGGTACGGTCACTGTAATTTTTTATGAAACGATGATAAAAATTGGAGAATCCTAACCATTTTTGTATATCTTTAACATTTCGGGGAGGTGGCCAAGAGAGAATTGCCTGGACCTTAGCAGGATCCATGGATATGCCTTCTGTGGATACTATATAGCCCAGGAAATGTACTTCAGTTAAATCAAAGGCACATTTCTCTAGCTTGGCGAACAGCCTGTTCTCTCTTAGTCTTTGCAAAACATTACGTACATGGGTTACGTGAGTTGTGGCATCCTCAGAGAAAATTAATATGTCATCTAGATAAACGACCATGTACTTATCTAGTAAATCAGCAAAAACGTGATTCATAAATCTGGAAAATATGGCTCCTGCATTAGACAAGCCAAAGGGCATAACAAGGTACTCAAATTTTCCAAACCTGGTGTCGAAGGCAGTCAGGTATTCGTGCCCCTCTTTCACCCGGATCAGATTGTACGCACTCCTGAGATCCAACCTGGTAAAAATGCGTGCCTTCTGTAAGCAATCTAGCAGATCCGAGATTAAGGGCAGAGGATACGATTCTCTCTTAGTTTGTTTATTTAAAAAGCTGAAGTCGTGGACCACTCTCATGGGTGTCTCCTGGGTTGCAGGTGCCAACAGGTCAGGCTTCTTTGGTACGAAGAAGGTAGGAGCAGACGCTGGGGACGTAGATGGTCGGATGAACCCCTTTTGGAGATTGGAGTCCAAGTAATCCTTTAAGGTGGCTAACTCCTTGGGGGACATGGGATATTGTTTCCTTGCTGGAATCTTGGCTCCTGGTATCAACTCAATGGTGCAGTCACAGTCCCTATGGGGGGGTAGTGCTGTGGCCTCTTGTTCGCTGAAAATGTCTGCAAAATCTGCATACTTGGCTGGCAAGTGGACTCCCCCTGCTACTGTGACTGCGTTGGTTGCTGGAGAGCGTGGAGCGGCTTGAATGTTGTGGTGCTGGCATTCCTTAGCTGGGAAGGAGATTGCTCCTGTAGTCCAGTTCATCAACGGGTTGTGGATCCTCAGCCAAGGCGTGCCTAGGATTACTGGCACATTTAGCGATGCAGTAACATAAAGCTGGATCCACTCAGTGTGGTCTCCCACTGTCAGTTGCACCGGTTCTGTGAGCCTTCTAATCGGCCCTGCTTTGAGTGGCTGGCCGTCAATGGTCTCCACTTCTATGGGGCATGGTAATTCTCTGGTCGGGATGTTGCAGTCTTGTACGGTCTGCGCATCAATAAAATTAGTTGAAGCTCCAGAATCCACGAGGGCCTCTAGCTTGACCTGGTGCTCTGGGTTGTCATGGATTATTACTGGTAAGTAGTAAAAGGCTTGCCTGGAATCTTCGGAATGAGCCCTCCTTAATTGATTTATGGTCTCCCTGCTGAGCTCTGTGGAGGGAGACCGCTGGAGTTTCCCTGGTTGGGAGTAGAGGCGGAGCTGGTCCCTGTTTCAGCTGCTTGCCTTGGGGCTCTTACTGGAGCTGCTTGGCCTCTCGCTGGGCAAGCTCTCACCATGTGCCCCTGGGCTCCGCAGTAGAAACACAGGGCTCTCTCTCTCCTTCTCTGCCTCTCAGTCTCGAAATCAGTCTCCTGCTTGCCCCAATCTGCATTGGCTCCTCTTGTGCTGAGTGAGAGGATGCTACAGAGAGAGCTGAAATTCCTGAAAACGCTCTGAGGGTCTTGCTTCTCCCCGGCTGCATCTGCCTAAGCTCCTCTAGCCTGGCATCTATGACTACCGATAACTGATATAGGGCTTCTAACGTAGCTGGTGTTCCCTGGCACACCAATTCATTCTTAATTTCCTCATCCAGCCCCTGTTTGAATTGGTCTTTTAATGCACTCTCATTCCAGTCCAGATCTCCTGCTAACAACTTGAAATCAGCAATGTAGAGTCCCACCCTCTTGTTACCTTGCTTGAGCCTCCGAATTTCCCGGCTGGCCGTGGCTTCTCTGATGGGGTCGTCAAAGTGTGCTCGGAACCCTGCCAAAAAGTTCTGGTAGTCGTTGAGAATCGGGTCGTTGTTCTCCACCATGGGAATAGCCCATTTGGCAGCTGGTCCCTTCAGCAGGTCTAGGATGAAAGTGACTCTGGTTCTGTCTGTGGGAAACTCTGCGGGTCTGCTATCGAAGAACATAGTACACTGTGTGAGAAAGATTCTCAGCTGTCCTGCTTCTCCTCCAAATTTCTCTGGTAGACTGCCCTGGGATCTCAACATTACTGGTGGAGCTGCTGCTGCTGCTGCTGCTGGTGCCGGTTGTGGGTTAATCGGAGCTGGTTGTTGTAACTGCTGTAGCATGGCAGCTTGTAATGTGTTGATCTGGAGATCTACTTGTTGCTGGTGTTGTTGTAGGGCTGTTGCTAATTGTTGGATGGCGAGCCGCATTTCTTGGTTTTCTGAAGACATTTCTAAACGTATCTCTTTAATTGCTTGTTCCTCCCTCTTTCGATGGGAGTAGGAGTTTGTTAGGATTGATGTCCTAACAACCAGGAAACACACTGAGACAATGAACTGGTCTCTAATATTTATTGCTAGTACTTAACAGGAATCCTAACAAACTGAAGAAGCGTGGGAAAAACCCAGACATATAACCCCCAAGGGTTAAGGCGGTCCCGATCTGTGTCTCTTTGAATGGCTGAACAATTCCTCAGTGCTACGCATGCGCTTCACAGTCTGGATGGGAGCCCCCTGCTCGCCATCCTTGCTCATGACAGGACTGCCCATAAGTTTACTCTACAATCAAGGATTTCAGGGCCTGAGGTCCAAAATCTAGGCAATTTGTAATATCTTTTTAGCTAGTTTCATTTATTGTTCCACTGCTTCCCTTTTGGTAGCTACTTAGACAATTTAGCTGGACTGAAGAAAGTGGTCCTTTTCCATTTTTCACCCTGTGTGAATTCTTATTGTAACAGCTATAGTGCAGGTAGTTCTTGAGTTACAACCAATTGTTTAGTGACCATTCAAAGTTACAACAGCACTGAACGAGTGGGACTTATGACTGGTCCTCAGAGTTCCACCATCGCAGCATCCCTGCAGTCATGTGATCGCAATCCAGGTGCTTGGTACCCGGCTCACAATTAGGTCACAGCGAGCCGTGGCCACATGATTGTGATTTCCAATGTTCCCTGCTGGCTTTCCACAAGCAAAGTTAATGGGGAAGCCTGCAGGAAGTTGGAAGTTGCAGTCAAGTGAGGTCCTTGCTTAACAACCCACACAGTCCTCGTTTAACAACAGTAACCAGGACTGCCGTAATTGCCATTGCTAAGCGGTGCGGTCACGTAATGTTGCACTTTACAAATGTGTTGCTTAGCAATGGCAATTCCAGTCCCAATTGCCATCATAAGCCAAGGACTACCTATAATTTTGTAAGTCTAAATGCGATTCCCCCTCCCTCCCCCTATTTTTATGTGAACTAGGGAGGGGCTTGTCTGAGACAGTTTCTCAGGTTACAGTTCTGCCCAGGACTCAGGTTTCTTTTATCTGACCGTTGCCTTGGCAGTGGCTCTTCCTTCTGTCCCTCGAGGCCATTCCCTCTTCCCTCGACAGATTAGTACACCATAAACCCAACTATTGTGTTTTATTAAACATGGTCAGTGGCTTAGCATGTGGTGTGAACTAGTCACTAGGGGTTGTGTCAAAAAATGATAAGAACCACTTCTAACTCTGGGTTTAGTACTACGAACCAGCTGACATCTGGAGTTGCTTGTCACAGTTTTCAAATCAGAGGCCTGCAGTTTCTTTTGTTTAATACATAAATCAGTAGGAGGTCCTTTGTCTTTTTATTTCTGGAGGGGAAGGCAGCAGGAAATCTAACTTCTAGATAAAGCACCAAGATGTAATTGCCACATTATATGTTCTAAAAATGCTAATGTAGGCCGTGGAAGCATTCATGTAAATAAAGATGACAGAGGCTGGCACTCTGCTTTGCAGCTCACCACGTTTTTATTACATTTTTGCTGCTTCTTTTTTCTTACATCAAAATCAGGGGTGGCAGACATCTTGGTGGATGTCTATAGACCTCTGGTTGCCAATCCCCATCATAAATGGAGACAAATTGTAGGATGAATGTGGAATGCTAAGAAGACCCCTGCTGTTCATTGACCCTGCTCCCTGCTTCCTCTCTGTCCTTCATTTCAACCCACACCAATTCAGACTCCTCCATCTTTCTGTTGACATCAGAAGAGAAGTGACAAAAATTGTACTGTTCTGGCAAAGCTTTGGGGAAAATGCTGGGAATAGCAATAGTTGAGTTTGTTTTTTCAGTGAAGCCTCTGATGATGATGGCTAAGTTTATGGATACAGTTGTGACCTCACGCTAGCTCACAAAAAAGGGGCTGCCTAAATGCTACAAAAGCAACGTCTTGGTCTACCTTTCCACCCTGACCTTTGGGAGCAAAGTGAGAGCTTTCCCCATATGCCACACCCAAAAAACTTCAGTTTGATTCAACTTCTCTGTGGGGAGCTCCAGGCTGGCAGGCAGGTAAAGTGGCTGCTGCCAGGTAGGGGAGGAAGCAAAGGGGTGCGTGTGGGTGCAGGGGGGGGTCAGGGGTTGCATGAGGGTGAGTTGGAGGCACTGTAAGGGTCACAGGGGTGCATGAGGGTGCGAGGGGGTGTGCAACAGGTGCCACATGGATTAAGAAGGGCGCATGAGGGCACAACGGGGTGCTGAAGAGGTGCTGCATGGGTCAGGGAGGGGGCGTGAGGGCGTGAGGGCACAAGAACACCACAGGGGTTGGGGAAGTTGTGCAAGGGTGCGAGGGAGTGCACTAGGGTGTTGTAGAAATGAAGACTAGGACGCTTGGGTCTTCATTCAGGAAAAGAGTTTAATATGCGCATAGGTTCAGACAAGCTCATGCTTCAAATTCTGAACCCCGAAGGTATGGGGTCCTACTTCTTTTATACCCCCCCACTGGGTGATTATACAGCATAGACTAAGTGTCAACTTAGAGATATATGATATAACTTCAAAAGCAAGCCGTGTGAAACAAGCCTGGAGGAGCTGGTGAGCTTCCTCCCCGTTCCTTATCTTTTCTCACCTAGTTGCTACAGAATACACATACATTCCTGTTTCTTATCTGCCCGTCCGGCTCTTCCCCACATTCCACACTTGCAACAGATAGCTTACTTGCAATAGACAATTGCCTGATGAAAGGGCTTTAGTTCTCTGTTGTTTCCTTGACCCTAATTCCAATTCCCCCTCATTCCCCCCTTTGAAAGTATTCAGCCTTTTCAGGGCAGATTACTTTCACTAAGGTTATCATCGGGGATAGACTGATATTCCCACATGGCCAGGACTTGTGAGGTAGCCTCTTTTTTTTTTTTTGCCAATAGTGAGATACTGTTGGTGATCGCACAGGGCAGTATCACACACCCCGCAGCGATTAATCCAATTAGGGCTACGATAGCCTGGAGTCCTGGTAGCTTTGGGAACAATTCCCCAAAAACGTCTCCCAAATGCAGTCCCTTCCAGGTCTGTACAGGCACGTGGGATAGTTTCACCATCCTATCTGTGATTTCTTGTACCACTTTTCCACTTTCATCTATTTCAATGCAACAATTTGACAGATTAAAATTTCCACACACTCCTTCGGGACATTTCGGACCAGGATGGCCCACATTATAAGAATAATCAATCCCTATTTTCCACATCTCCCATCTACCAAAATTTGAAATGCAAAAAGTGTTCCCCTTAATTCCCCTCATTCCCCCCACCAGAGTCACCAGGGTGACGATTATCCACAGCTTCTCCAGTGCGTAGAGGGTCAGCTTCCGGGGGTGACCCAGCAGTGGGATGCAGTAAAACTTCCCCGGTTCCTGGTGGTGAATTCTTAAAGAGTTCAATCCGAAGAGGATCAGCTGTTGGGCATGCGTGCCACTTCCCCTGGTCCTTTGCTATTAGCTAATATTAGTATTTACACCTTAAAATCTCCCCCAACCAAGATCTATATGATATTGCTTTATATGGATATATATATATATATAGATCTTCCTTATTTACAAATTGTATTTTTCTATGCCTTACAATTCCCCCCCCTTTTTTAATCTTTATCAGTTTGTTCAATTTGTAACTCGAATTGTTGTAAAATGTTTCTTGCCTCTAGATATCCTTGAGTATCAACTCCCCAGACAGTGCAGCCAGACCCTGCAAGGCCCGAGCAACAGTTCCATCGGGGGCTGTGCTGCCCGGAATAAAAGCGCAACAGCTCCCCCCCAGCACCACACAGACTCCCCCTTTCTCCGCTAACAGCACATCCAATGCCATTCCACTCTCCCAGGCCACCCCACTAGTGGCATCCAACCATTCTGCAATACCCTTCACAACATCTCCGGTACAGTTCATGAACCCCTGTTGGCCACAATAGATGTAGTTGATCCAATCCACATCCCCGTGGACCGTAACCCACCAAAACAGAAAGGATTCAAATGCCACCAAAATTTGGCCTCTAGCCCTGACCTCATCCGGCACTCCCCTAGGCACTTCCACCCCGTCTACACATACTTCACTGTCAAATGATCCTCCCGGTGCATCTCTCTTATTCCTTCTGGGTTTTAAAGTACCCCTGTTAAATGCAAGAGTAAATGGAATGGCCACTTAGCTGCTGCTCACAAGCAAGCTGGCCAGCCTTGTGCTTCAGCTGCTTAGAGAAGTTTGCCACAGGCCGTTTTCAATTTCCCAATTTCTGAGTTAGTACCCCATTTGCAACCCCTTTGTTTTCGGAAGCAAACAAAACAAAACAAAACAAAAGGCTTCCTCAGGTTGGCAAACCTAAAGCTGGAGCTTTCTCTTCCCCCGTAAGACTTTATATTATCTCAAAAGGGGAGAGCCCCAGTCATTCGGATGTCTGAATACTTATTCTCAGGAGAGCAATTGGCAAGGCCTGGGGCCACCTCAATTTCGCCTCCTGAGCCAATTTTGCCACTGCCCTCTTTAAGAGCCCATCAGCCTTTTCTAAATCCATGTCCACCATGAAGAGTTGTCAACCCACACAACCAGCAATTAAGATATTTAGCCTGACAAGCTATTTTCTGAGTTAAAGCTATTAAGGTGTCAAATTCCACACACCCCTTCAATAGTTGTTCATCAGTCCACTCGTGACTCAGGCGCCAGCCTATAAGGCTAACAAATTCAAACCAGTGGATTAACCGTAGTTCCATACTACAGGTAGGCTGGATTTCAGAATTGTATCTTAATACCTTTTCATATGGAAATATAAATTCCCTATTGTTCTAAATTGAGTGCATCTTCAAAGCTTCCCTTGAACCCTGTGACTCTCTTTTCCAGGTTCAGGGACCCGTATGGTCATCAAAACTACAAGGTATTAGACAAAAAAGTTCAGGCGCATTTTTTTTCTTTTTCTGCACAGTCCAGTGTCCAGCAGTATTTGGCAACACCAGTGTCTTCTTTAGGGTTTCTCCCAACTCAGTTGCCGACTCCCCTCCGTCTGGTTTAACTCGATTTCCAGACTTAAAAGGATGCGTCTGCTGTTCCAACAGTTGGACTCTGTGTTCCTGTAGATAGGGAGACAAGGACAAGACTTGCGCAGATAACTGTTTCAAATACTTGCAGACAAATTTCTTCCCCATGGCATGCATGTCTCCTATTTCTCCACTAAGAATTCCAAGATAGAGTCACCCATCTCAAATGGACTGACTGCTAGTCTGTTCTTAGGAGCAATCCAGAGACTTAGTATTGTCACTAAAAGGCCTGTGTCCATGTGGATCCTGCCTTTGGTCCTAGCCTCTCCAAGTGTCTTTTTAGCCTATAAAGAAAGCCTTTCACCCATTCTAAGAAACAGTTCACCCCAAACCCCCCTTTTGGAGGTTCCCCTGGAGTTGAACCTGGTTGGTCTTTGGGTTGTCCTTCTGGCATACCACACCTCTCTCACACACACCTGTTTGGCTTTCAAAAAGATTCCAGGACAAATAAATATTCTAGACACACAATCCCCTAAAGCGTTTGTCCCATGTGACTAGATTGGTAGGTGTAGTTTTGGATATATCTAAGCACTACTTTGGATAAAACTAACTTTCCTGCCCTAGCAAAATACCACCTTAAATAAGTAGGCTGGCCATCTCTTCGCCACCTGACCCAATTGCTTAAACAACAAGGTTTTTTTTTTTCCCCCCCAAAACCCCCAAAATTGGGTTAAGACTTTTACAGCCAAACCTCTAATTTAATATATATATAATGACTTAAAGTCATTTTTTTTTCAATGATAACAATATTATACTTCAATTGCCAATATTTAATTCCCCAATAATTTCCCTAAAATCAAAACTTGTAGAACTAGAAAAAAAAGCATTGACATAAGAGTTTATCTAGTGTTTGGACTGTTTCCATAGTCAAAATTGTTAAAACAAAAAACAAAAACAAAACTCAGATAGATCATACCAGTCCATGGAAGCTCTACTAAAACCATATGTTGTCCAAAAAAAAATTTTTTTTCCCCTCTCCTGTTTTTATCATCATGTGCCATGTTGAGGAGGGATTAAAATTTAATCCATATAAAATTTATAAAAACACACACTTTTCTAAAACTGGAATGCCAGGGGCAGAGCAGAGTGGAGCTGTAAGAGCAAAGGGGTGCCCCCCCCTTCTCTGAGTCATTGCTTCTCTGAAACTGCCCACATTCCCCCCCCTTTCCACAAGAAGAGTAATCATTCCCTTCTACAGCAGAAAGAGAAATCTCTGAAACTTAAAAGATTGTCCCTGATGTGTGTAAAGGCACTGCAAAAGGAAGAATCCTAAAAAGATGGGGGGAGTAAAGGATCTTCTGTAAAAGCATTGCCCCTCCCCTCTGTCACCCTTCTGTCCCCTCATCTGGATCCTCAAGCCTGTAACAAGCAGGCAAGAGGCAGACTGAAGGGGGGAGTTTGGGTGAGACTGGGCAAATAATGAAACACACATACTCCTCAAACAATTAAAAAAGTGGGAAAGGATCGACAAAAACCTTTCAACTTTCCCATAATATGCATTCAAATTACACAAATCACAACACACACACACAAAACCAGAATTAATGGTGGATGCAGGCATGGCCAGAACCTGCAGCCTCCTAAGGAATAGACTCACATAATCTCTCAACTCTCTTTTCACAACTCAAAACAGTTTCTCAACCTTATATGTACGCGCACATTGAGACAAACAAATGCTCTCAAAAAGAAAACTGCACACCAATGCCTCAACAGGCTGTTGCCACATGCAATCCATCACAGCCCTGCAGGAACACAGAAGCTCTTCCCCCCAGCCTCTCAGCCAGGAGAAAGGAATGCTTTATTAAAAGGGCGATAGCTCCCATCAAGATGAATCTAGCCGCTCCCATGCCTATTGGAGACAATCCACACTCAACTGCCCTATTGTGATTCAACTCAACTCCCTTCCCAGAGAGCCTGCGTCTCTCCAGGTCCTTTTCGCGCCTGTCTGTTTCCCGAGCTCTCCATCCCATGGAATACCTCCTCGACCAATCTTCCGAGAATTCCCCTGCCTCCCCCTCTTTGGGGCCGCAAACCTTGAGTTAAAAACAAGGCATTTCATCTTTCTTTTTCTCTCTTCCTCCTGGGGTTGCCCTGCAAACACCCTGTTCATTTATGGGCTCTGCCAGAATATCCTCCCAACCTTTCCCTTTTCTGTCCTATTTCAATAACCATCCTCTGTTCCTCCAGTGTCGGGAAGACTGATAACAAAGTCTGAATATCTTGTCACCTTGGATTGTGGGTTTGCATCAATCCAATCCACAGACTCTCAACTAAATCACTGACACTTCATCCATCCAACCTTCCATCCACATACAGTTGCCAATCCTCAGCTCTCGTTTCCAAATTCGAATTAAGCAAACAACACAAAACACAAGGCTTGTGTTCCTCAGTGTGATCTTTGGTATACCCTTTGCATAATTGGTTTAGTTACTATTTCTATCCCTTCTGGCAACATTAGTTTATTGTTACTGCCCCATGGGTAATCCAGCTTGCTTCTTCCTCTGGGGTTAGGATAACTTTACTTAAGCTCCTGTAAGTGTGGTGTTATTACAGGGAAAAACTTCTTTCCCTTTAGTCCCCTCTCTAACCATATTTTTCCAAAATTGTGTACCACCCCATAGGCATTCTTTCTCTCAAGTCATCTCAACATCACAAGTTAATTCTTATTTCTCCTTCACTTTATTTAATTCACTTTTACTCAATTCCCTTCCACACAAATTAAAGTGGTCACCTACTCACAGCACTGAACACATGGCACAATCAAATCCCATGTCCCTCCATTCACAGCAAATAACAGACGGGATAGCATAGCCAAAAATTTGGAAGACCCGTAGCCTGGCCAGAGCTATGGATTTCCAAAAACTTGACGCATTCCCCTTTTACTGCAGAGGAATTCAGTTCTATAAAGGGACAGACTCACATTTAACTCCTTAAGGGACAAGCTCACATAGCTTTTCTCTCCTCAGCTCAGGACAGATGCCCGTGCCACATACACATACATGAGCACACACACAGACTCTCTGCACCATTTCCCTCAACAAATAAACAAAATAAAATAAAAACTATTAACTTTTCAATTCTAATTACTAGGTCTCCCCACAGGTTTTGCCATTGTTTACCATTTTTTACAATTGCCATTGTTTACCATTTTCTTATAAGGTTCCTTTTCCCAATTTCTCAACAAGAGTCCAAGCGGACTCTCCTTAGGTATGTTTCTAGGTAATTCTGGAAGGGAAACCTTCCTTTTGGAACTTTTATTGTTGCCCATATTGATTACTGCCTTCCCTCACCCCGATCCCTGATCAGTACAGCCCTCTCTTGACCTTCTTATTGTTTTTATCCCCCCCAAGGTAGAGCACTCCAGCCTCACTGGATTTGCTTTTCAGCAATTTTAAGCCTCTGACTGTCGAGGGGGTAAAACCGGGCTGGCCTCCCAGCAGGCGCTGGCTAATTTTAAAGTCCGACCTCAACCTAACACATTGAACCAGCCATGCGGGTCTCCGCTTTACAGCGAATCGCCACTGATCTATGCACTGAAACTGATCCCAATGTCCATCTTCGGTCACCTTCTGATGGACTTTACTAATAACATTAGAATTGACTGTCCCCTCTTCTGGCCAGCCGACCCCGAAGGTGGGCCACTCACTTCTACAAAAAAAATCTTCAGAGTGTCTGGGTCAGCCAGGGGATCTCCATAATCTCCACCCAAAAGTATCAGAAAAGTTTCTCACCATACACTTCAGTGGGGTGTCGGAGGTGCCACTTCCTCCCCCCATTTTCTTCTATTTTCTTCTACAACCTTAGGTTCGGGGCAATCTAGTCACCCCCCTTCTTCTCCGCAAACTTCACCGCCCTTTGGAACTGGTCTCCCAGCAGACGCTGGCTCTCTTTAAAGACCACTAACTTCCCGTCCAGTCTCCCAGCAATCGCTGGCTGTCTTTAAAGACTAGGGATGACGGTATTTGCATGAAAAAGGGTTTCTCGGACCTATGTTTTTCTCCTAGGGTTCCCTCCCTGGGTTCCTTACACACTACAGCCGACCTGTGGCACCGGACTCTCAACGGCTACCACCAGGAACTGCGACTGTTTAACCACCCACACAACCTACATGGACTTCATTAGGCACGCCGGCCCGAGTCCAGGGGGTTGTACGGGCCCCCTCTTCTATCCTCAAGCGGGATAGCCACCTCTTCTATCCTCAAATGGGATAGGCACCTCTTCTATCCTCAAGCAGGATAGGTACCCCTTAGTTTAAGTATATACTTGCCTCAGTTATCTTGGTTCCACGTTCACACAGCCTGTCATTTGCACCACGCCGGCCGGCTCTCCATTCAGACCTCTCTTTTCCTTGTCATGAAGGGTTCTTGGAATCGGGAGGAGGTATCCCCGGGACCAAACCGTCGACTCGGTCGAGACCTTCAGGAGAACTCTCCTGTGGCGCCTAGGCATCGACTCCAGGCGGCGGCTCCATGCCTTGGGGTGCCTCCCGTTCCAGCGAAAAATCGCCCTCGAGCTGTCCCATCTGGGTCGCCAAAATTGTTGTAGAAATGAAGACTAGGACGCTCGGGTCTTCATTCAGGAAAAGAGTTTAATATGCGCATAGGTTCAGACAAGCTCATGCTTCAAATTCTGAACCCCGAAGGTACGGGGTCCTACTTCTTTTATACCCCCCCATTGGGTGATTATACAGCATAGACTAAGTGTCAACTTAGAGATATATGATATAACTTCAAAAGCAAGCCGTGTGAAACAAGCCTGGAGGAGCTGGTGAGCTTCCTCCCCGTTCCTTATCTTTTCTCACCTAGTTGCTACAGAATACACATACATTCCTGTTTCTTATCTGCCCGTCCGGCTCTTCCCCACATTCCACACTTGCAACAGATAGCTTACTTGCAATAGACAATGGCCTGATGAAACGGCTTTAGTTCTCTGTTGTTTCCTTGACCTTAATTCCAATTCCACCTCAAGGGTGTGAGAGAGGCATGGCGAGGGTTGGGGAGGGTGCACAGGGATGCATTAGTGGCCAGTGCAGCATGAGTGCAGAGTGGCTGGGGGAGGTATGTGGGGGTGGGAGACTTACCCCAGTGACTTGCAACCTTCCTTGCCGGCTTCCCCATTGACTTTCTGGGGAAGCCGGCAGGGAAGGTTGCAAATGGCAATCACGTGACAATGGGGCACTTGGCAACCGGTTGTCAGTGCCAGCGGATTGCCAAGCACTCAAATCGCGATCGTGTGACTACAAGGGTGCTCGGATGGCCAGAACCCCGAGGACCAGTTGTAGCCACCATTTGTTCAGTGCCATCAACACTTTTGGAACATTATGTGCTGTTCTGGATACTGTCTCTCAAAACTTACATGCTGATTTTCCTAATAAAATGTTAATGCGATTCCTCATTCTCACCTATTAATTTATCTTCTAGCGTCCTATGTGGACAATACTGTTGGTTAAAATGGATCAAGAATATTGGAACCAGCAACCAAACATGATAAAGTTTCAAGGAGATCAGGTATGAGAAAACATTTTGTTCATGGGCCACCTTAAATGCCCTGTCTCCCAAGGTGATTCCCACATACCATTACACAAACTGATGTGTAGTTCTGTTGTGGAAGCATCCTAGGGCAATGTCAGCCCTCCCAGGCAAACCAGACAGGAAACACGATGAGATGAGCGAATTCTACTTTATTGTAAGGCTCCATTAACAGAATCTGGCAAGTCTGAAAGTACAAATCTCCCGCCCTCCCCATTTACCGCCTGAGTAATTAGGGCAGGGGAAAAAACGGCACCCTCAAGCGACCGGCAAAAAAATCTGTATCTCTCTGCTGCCATCTAGTGGGTATTAGGGTTTAATAGTGACTCTCAAGCAACCAGAAACTACATTTAACCAGCATCTACCAATCTCCATGGGTGCCAGTTAACTGAGAGTCTACTGTATTTTGTTATTATTCCAGATTCATATCTCACCTTCTGATTTTTATAGAGTGATTGATCTTTTGAGGAAGGACCAGCACGCTTCACAGACGTATGAAGACGATTTAGGATCGTATATGTATGGAGAGGATGAAGGAAGCTTTGGGTATGCTTGTGAAGAATCCCAACAACGAGAAGAATGTTCTGAAGCATCTGATCAAGATGAGGACGAGTATATGTATGCAGAGGATGAAGGAAGCTTTGGGTATGCTTGTGAAGAATCCCAACAACGAGAAGAATGTTCTGAAGCATCTGATCAAGATGAGGACGAGTATATGTATGCAGAGGATGAAGGAAGCTTTGGGTATGCTTGTGAAGAATCCCAACAACGAGAAGAATGTTCTGAAGCATCTGATCAAGATGAGGACGAGTATATGTATGCAGAGGATGAAGGAAGCTTTGGGTATGCTTGTGAAGAATCCCAACAAGAAGAAGAATGTTCTGAAGCATCTGATCAAGATGAGGGCGAGTATATGTATGGAGAGGATGAAGGAAGCTTTGGGTATGCTTGTGAAGAATCCCAACAACGAGAAGAATGTTCTGAAGCATCTGATCAAGATGAGGGCGAGTATATGTATGCAGAGGATGAAGGAAGCTTTGGGTATGCTTGTGAAGAATCCCAACAACGAGAAGAATGTTCTGAAGCATCTGATCAAGATGAGGACGAGTGGCTGTATGTAAACATAGATGTACCCCTCTACCACCTCCAAGAGGAAGAACCTGAAATATCACATCTCACTGCGGAGGAGCTGCCAGAAGAATCTTGGGAAGGTCTACAGGAGGGAAGCCTAAAATTGAAAGCATTGCCTGAAGTCCCCGTGGAAAACCTCATAATAGAAGATAATGAAAAACATCAAACAGATGGACAAGGAAGACCACCTCATCTTTCCAAAGGAATGCTTTGTCGAGGAAAACAGGTATATGAAGAGCCAGCATAAAAGAGTTTAGAGACAGATATGGATCTATGGATATAGATGATATAGATATAGATAACAATCACAAATAAATACAAATAAATACAAAGCAATCCAAAAGCCATGGTGTTAACATAACCATGCAACGGGGCCCTTCTCACACTTGGGGCCCCAGGCCTGGGCACAAAGCCAGGTTTTCAAGGCCTTCTGGAAAGCCAACAGGCTCAGGGGCATCCTAATATCCGGAGGGAGGATGTTCCAGAGGGCAGGCGCCACAGCAGAAAAGGCACACTTCCTGGTCCCTGCCAGCCAACATTCTTTGGCTGAGAGGACCTGGAGCATGCCCATCTTGCTGGACCGGATTGGACGGGCAGAACTAACTGAGAAAAGACGGTCCCTGAGGTAACCCGGTCCCAAGCCACGAAGGGCTTTAAAGGTTTAGTCATACGTATGTGTGAAATGGGTTTCAGAAAAAAAATCTATTTAATCCAGAACCAGAATTTAATTACATTAAGCTAAAAGAATGAAAAACATAGGCCGAAACAAGAAATTACAAAAGAAGGAAGGAGAGTTTGAAGGAGAAAGGAAGAAGATGAGGACGACAAAAGGCATCTGTTGAAGTGAGCTGTGGCTCATGAAAGCTTATGCCTTTTAACAACTTATGTCAATCAGAAAAGCTGCTCCCAGACTCCTCCTGACTTTTTACCCACAGTTCAATAGCAACTCTGAATAAAAGTGGTTCAAGCCCTCACATCGCTTGGAAAAGAAGCCTTTGTGAAACCTTGCAATGTCATTCCCAAGGCTGGTCTAGACTAGGAACAGGCGGCCCCTGTTTGTTCTGGCAGGATAGTCCTCACATCTCCCCTTGGCTGGCTGGGGCTAGGAGGAGTTCAGCTAAAGACACATGGAAAGCTGCATGTGCCCCATCCTTGGTGTAGAGAATACTCAACATGATGACCAAGAGGCTCCCTTCTAGTTTCCTCACTAGAGACCGCATAAATAAATGCGGCATCTTTCTCTTCTGAACTCTAAGCTCAAGAGCCCAATCAGGACTGGAGCCTCTGCACTTAAGGAGAGCGGTTACTCTTTTGTCTGTGCTGGAGGGTGGATGGAAATGCCACCTTCAGATGGCCTTTGGCTACAAAAGGAAGCTCTTCCCTGAAGTAAATACATCCTGTGGAGGACATCGTTAATCCCCTGTGTGCAGGGGATTCACCAACGTAGCCCCATCGCAGATCATTTAGAGCAGCCTTTCTCAAACGGGGTTCTACAAGAGGTTGCTAGGGGTTTCATGAGAAATCCTAAAAATATATATATAATTTTCAAAGTTTGCGCCCCTTGCAATGCTAGCTGTAGATATAATAATTTTTAGGCAGGGTTCCCTGAGATTTGAAAATTATTTCAAGGGTTCTTCCAGGTAAAAAGGTTGAGAAAGACTGTTAGGGAGACAGAAAGGGGGAGAGAAATTCAACTACTAGTGGTTGACCATAAAATAAAAACAGTTTGAATGTAAAGCAGAGACTCAAGAATTGTAACGATTGCCTAAACCCAAATACTCAGTCTCACAAGCTCGGGCTTAAAGATAACTGATTTATTAAAGGAATAGTATGCAAATACAGAGAAAGCTGAGAATGAGCAAAAGCGCGCCAAATACAAACTTAAAAGCCTTGCTTGTGGGCAGGTCCCGCCCGGTCGCCCGTCAGGACGCTCCCCCTCCCAGGTGCTGAATGCCGTTAGATGCGCCTGGGAAAGTAACCTTGAACAGGAGCGCAAACCCAAACATGCATTCCAAGCCCTCAAAACAAGGGAGGGCAACAGAATGGAAAAACCCCGGGTGAAGAGATACGGAACAGAGAATGACATGTGAAAGGTTACAATGTTAACCAGACATTAGAATGTGAACATGACATATTGCCCCCCCAAAAGAAATTAGGGAGCCGGTTTGTCAGGATAGGCAGAGTGAAATTGGGCGACCAGACGAGGAGAATGCACGTCTGGAGCAGCAACCCATTCAGGATGAGGGAAATGTTTCCAGCGGACGAGGTATTGTAGAGTAGAGCGCTGGCGTCTGGAATCGAGAATAGATGCCACCTCGAAGTGTTGCTGGTTGTCGATCATGAGAGGAGGTGGAGGAGTGGGTTGTGGGTGCCAACGGTCCGATGACAGGCAGGGTTTGAGTAAGCTGCAATGGAAAACAGGGTGTAAACGTTTAAGGTTGTGAGGTAAATCGAGTTTAAACGTAACAGGGTTGAGCTGAGCAACAATTGAAAAAGGACCGACAAATTTAGGACCAAGTTTCTTAGAGGGTTGTGGGGACTTGATAAACTTAGTTGATAAGTAGACTTTATCCCCGACTGCAAAGGATGGTTCTGGGGAACGCTTTGCATCAGCATGGCGTTTATAGGCAGCTTGGGCATGTTGGAGGGCAAGTAGAATATTAGACCATGAGTCTTTGAGAGAGTCCGCCCAGCCAGCGAGGGTGGCTGGGAGCGGTTGAGGATGAGGAAGTTCAGGAATGGGAACAAATTCGCGTCCAAAAACTGTTTTAAAAGGAACTTGACCAGTGGTTTGATGAATGGAATTGTTGTAAGCGACCTCAGCAAATGGGAGTAGATCGACCCAGTTGTCTTGCTGGTAGTTAACAAAAGCTCTGAGGTATTGCTCTAAGGTAGAATTAACAGCCTCTGTAGATCCGTCCGTTTCTGGATGCCAAGCAGTAGAAAGTGATTGTTTCGTACCCAGAAGTTTCAAAAATGCGCGCCAAAATTGTGACGTAAATTGTGTGCCTCTGTCACTCACCAAACGGGCGGGGATACCGTGGAGACGGTACACGTGGATGAGGAAGAGGCGTGCCAGCTGTTGCGCGGTAGGGATAGAAGCGCATGGGATAAAGTGGGCTTGTTTGGAGAAAAAGTCTTTGACGACCCAAATGACAGTTTTGCGTTGACTAGGGGGTAGATCAACGATAAAATCCATGGAGATATCCTGCCAAGGGACCGACGGAGTGGCTACGGGTTGAAGGAGGCCCTGGGGTTTGCCCGGTTTGCGCTTTATCGCTGCACATACAGGGCACGCAGTGACATATTCTTTTAAGTCTTTGAGTAAAGTTGGCCACCAGAATTGCCGGCGAACGAGGTGCAAAGTTTTTACGTAGCCGAAATGCCCAGCTAGCTTGTCATCGTGGCAGCGATGGAGTATGGTTTTTCGCATAGCTGCGGGTACATAGAGACGATCGTTGCGCCAGGCAAGATCATCGGTGAAAGTTAACATGTGTCTGTTGGCTTGCAACCAAGTATCCGTTTTTAGGTGGGAGAGCAACTGTTGTTGCAAATCGGAGGGAATTGACAAGGGAGGTGAGCTGCTGGAAGGCGGAGCGGCCGGAGGCGGAGTCGATTGTGCTCGAGTCTGGCTGCGAGTCACTGCTGCCAGACTTAATTGTTTGTCGGTCCAGACGGTGCCTTGGACCGTTGGCCCTGGGCCATCATCCTGGGGTCTGCGCGAGAGTGCATCAGCCAAAAAGTTTTTCTTGCCTGGTATAAATTTAAGAGTGAAGTCAAAGCGGCTGAAGAACTCAGCCCAGCGCAGCTGTTTTGGACTGAGCTTTCGGCTGGTGCTTAGAGCTTCCAGGTTTTTATGGTCAGTCCAGACTTCAAAAGGGTTGGAAGTACCTTCCAATAGGTGTCGCCACGTCTCTAAAGCCGTTTTTACAGCAAAAGCCTCCTTTTCCCAAACGTGCCAACGTCTCTCTGTTTCAGTGAATTTGCGAGAGAGGTAGGCACAGGGTTTTAAAGCGCCAGATTGGTCAGATTGTAACAAAATTGCGCCTATGGAAAAATCAGAAGCATCGACTTGTACAACGAAGGGTTGAGAGGGGTTTGGATGCTGTAAAATTGGTTCTGTGGTAAAAAGTTGTTTGAGCGTTTGGAACGCTTGCTGACAGGCTGGAGTCCATTTAAGGAGCGCGCCTGGGTTCTTTGAACGTCGCGTATCCCCCTGTCCTTTGGTTTTTAACAGTTCAGTAAGGGGGAGGGCGATTTCTGCAAAATTTTGGGCGAACGCCCGATAGAAATTAGAGAATCCAAGGAAACTTTGTAATTGTCTCCTGGTACGCGGAGGCTCCCATGCTACAATAGCTTCGACTTTTGCAGGGTCCATTTCAATGCCCTGAGCTGAAATTCGGTAGCCTAGGTAATCAATTTGCGACTGATGAAACGCACATTTTGACAGTTTTGCATACAACTCTGCTTTTTCCAATTTAGCCAGTACCTGACGCACCAAGTGGATATGTTCTGCCATGGTTTCTGTATAAATCAATACATCATCCAAATAGACTAGTACCCCCTTAAATAGGTGGTCATGCAAGACCTCATTGATTAACTGCATAAAAACCCCGGGTGCCCCAGATAAACCGAATGGTAAAACTTTATATTGGAAAGCCCCAAGAGGACAGTTGAACGCTGTTTTCCACTCATCCCCCTCTCTTATGCGAATGCGAAAGTAAGCTTCTCTCAAATCCAGTTTTGAGAAGATTTTACCTCTGGCCAGATGTGATAACATATCTTTGATCAGGGGCAAAGGATATTTATTTAATATTGAGACCGCATTGAGCCCGCGGAAATCGGTACAAAGCCTTAATGACCCATCCTTTTTTGGCCTGAATAGGACAGGCGCTCCTACCGGGGAATTAGCAGGCTCAATGAAACCCCTAGCCAGATTTTTGTCAATGAACTCCCTTAGCGTGGTAAGCTCTTTGGGAGACATGGGGTATATTTTTGGGTGAGGCAATTTTACATTTGGTAAAAACTCAATGGCACAGTCCGTTTTTCGGTGGGGTGGCAAGCGATCTGCTTCCTTTTCCCCAAATACTTCAGCAAAATCTTGGTAGTGATTGGGTAGCCCCTCAAGAGGTTGAAGCGTTTGTACAGTGGTATACGCTACCCCTCCACCCTCCATGTCCTCCAATAGGTCCTTTTCGGGTACTTTGTAAAATCCATCCGCAAACGTCACAGTTCTATGCAGCCAGTTGATGAAAGGGTTTTGTTGCACAAACCAAGGCATCCCCAAAATCACCAGAGGACCCCCCACTGGAGCTACCACAAATGGCAGCTTTTCCTGATGGGAGCCCATCTGCAAGGCGACCAGTCCCGTGGAAAGATTAACTGCTTTCCCTCCCGCCATAGTTCCATCCAACTGGGTGAAAATCATGGGTCGTGGCAAAGGGAACGTGGGCAGTTCTAGAGCCGCTACGACATCAGGGTGCATTAGAGAACGGGAGCAACCCGAGTCTAGCATGGCCCACACTTCCACGGTTTTGGTTTGTGAGCCCAGCTTAAGTTTAACAGTCAGTGTGGGAAAGTTTCCACTCACCGAATCATGGTTACGCCCGGTTTCTTCCACCTGCCCTAGGGCGCCCTTCAGGGCAGGTGGTAGGCTTTTCCCGCCGGCTGCTCGAATTGCAACTCTTCCTCCTCTTCTCCGAAGGGTAGGTCGGGGGGGTCCAGTTCCGCGAGGGCTGCCTTCAGTTTTCGCGGTGGAGCAGGAGCAGGCGTCTTTATCGCGGGTTTCGTCTGTCGTTCCTCTGGACGGCGTCTCGGGCACGACGTGGCTCGATGCCCTTCTTTCCCACATCGGAGGCACTGACCCTTGGAGAACCGTTGCTCCCTCTCTTCTTCCCAGGTTTTCGGTTTGGGGCGGCTGGCAAGTCCAGATGCGCGCGCTCCTCTAGCGAGACGTGTTTGTCTAAGCTCTTTGGTATGGGCATAGGTTCGTAGGGCATTTTCTGCGCTTCCCGCCAACTGGATCCATCCATATAGCGTTTTGGGATCATCTCTGCCCAGAGCCCATCGAAGGATTTCGGGTTCAAGCCCCTGCTTGAACAATTCGATGATTGTTGGCTCAGACCAGTCTTCCACTTTTCCTGCCAAAGCTTTAAACTCCAACGCATATTTGGCAACTGAGAGGGACCCTTGGTAAAGTTTCCGCAGGTCATTTTTAGCCGTTTCTTGAGCTAGGGGGTCTTCGAAATGCTCTTTAAGTGCCCACAAAAATTCATCGAAGTCCTCTAACTCGGTTGCCTCAGCTTGGCATAGTTGCACATACCAATCCGCTGCCCTTCCTCTCAGCTTGTTGGCAATGAAATTGACCTTGCCGTGTTCAGACCGAAAGTTCCGACCCCAATCTTCCATATAATGCTTGGCATTCGTAATAAAGAAGGAGAGCGTTGCGGGATCCCCATCAAACTTCACTCCAAATGGTGGGAAGGTTCTTGCCGGCTCAGCTGGCTGTGGCGGTGCCGCGAATGACAGCGTGCGCCGAGCCCCCACAAGTGGTCGATCCCTAGGAGGTCTTGCCTCTCGCTCTCCCCTTTGATGGGCTGATCGAGTCTTACTTCTCCCCCGGGTGGACAGGGTGCTGTGCCTGGGGTACTGTGACGGCTCTTCCTCCCAATCCTCCGGGGTGGGCTCTGCCTCTCTGGGCTGATCCTCTCTGGGTAGATCCTTGAGGATCGTCACTATTAAATCCATTTTATCTTCCAATGCCCTCATACGGGCCGGAGTGACCGGCTCCTCCGGGGGTTGGTTGGTTATCACCACCTTCGGTGACAGAGGGACTTCGTGCTCCCAGGCCAATTGGGGAGACCCCCTCCCCGTGGTTCTTTCCATAACAGATCTCTGTTCACTCCTGAGACTCTCCTGTATGGATGTCAACAGCTCGTCCAATTGGGTATCTCGCAACTCCCGACGTGCTGCTCTTTGCGCTCTCGAGGTTAGCGCTGGCCGGCTTTTGACCACCTCCCGCTCTTCTTCGCCTCCCTCACTTACGCGAAGTTGAGGTTCTGTCATCGCTAGCGTTCCCTCTTATCCAAGGATTGGATGGGGCCAGCGGAAAATGGAAAAAATGATTCTCAGCTTTATGTAACGATTGCCTAAACCCAAATACTCAGTCTCACAAGCTCGGGCTTAAAGATAACTGATTTATTAAAGGAATAGTATGCAAATACAGAGAAAGCTGAGAATGAGCAAAAGCGCGCCAAATACAAACTTAAAAGCCTTGCTTGTGGGCAGGTCCCGCCCGGTCGCCCGTCAGGACGCTCCCCCTCCCAGGTGCTGAATGCCGTTAGATGCGCCTGGGAAAGTAACCTTGAACAGGAGCGCAAACCCAAACATGCATTCCAAGCCCTCAAAACAAGGGAGGGCAACAGAATGGAAAAACCCCGGGTGAAGAGATACGGAACAGAGAATGACATGTGAAAGGTTACAATGTTAACCAGACATTAGAATGTGAACATGACAAGAATACAAAAGCCATATCTGAGGAGTTAGAAGTGAAAAATGATGCTAGGATTGTCACAGGGCCTATTGCACATAGGTGAAATCTAGGATTTCGTGTTTTAAGCCTTGCATTTCAGAGAATAGCGTGTTAATAATCTGCATGTTATTTTTACTTGGGAAGATTTAGAAGAGTTGCAAAGAAGTATCTGACAGAAAGCCAGGAGGAGTCTGGAGGCACCTTTTCTGACTAACAAACTGACTAAAATTTGCCTTTTAATAAAATTTGTTAGGTAGAAAGGGGCGTCCAGATTCCTTCTAAAAGAAGTATCAGAATTTATCTGAAAGAGATGGAGCTATTTGGGAGGCAACCGTAGGACTTAGAGGCTGTTTGGTAATCAAAACCTGAATCATCAAATTAAGTTACTTGCTATTATTATCATGTAATCTATGCAATGACCGTACGATCAATACAGTTATTAATATCATACATGCACATGTAATACATATACATATAATACATGTAATATCATACATGTCCCTGAAAATCTATAGTCACTTGCTGTTTTGTGATTTGCTCCTCGTTGCTTTCAGATGTTCAAGAATAATCTGTGCAGCCTCAGCTCATGTTACAGGTAGGTCTTATTCTAATAAAGGTAGGTGTATGAGTAGATATAGTTAATCTGCCTGAGTATACTCAGGCTTGACTTAAAGTCACCTGAGAAAAAGTTTTCTAATGTCTCCTCACAAAGTTTATAATACTGAAATGAGGCGAGTGTCCTTGAAAACGAAACTAGATTAAGGCCTGGGCCTAAGTCCAATCTACACTGTGATTGGTTGCTGGTGACATCACTGAAGTAGGCAGGGCTGCAATTTCAGAGAGACGCAGGACTGTTTTCCGAGTGCGAGTGGATATTTTTGTATTTGCCTTTGTGAAGTTCTGTATGGGTTTCAAAGTTATTTTCTGCCAAATAATGACCAGAAATTGTGCCTCCAATTCTCAGTTAACGGCTAGGGCGAATTTCTGGGTAGGGCTACAAAAAGGGCGTTAGGAGCTATACGCTGCCCACTTCTGCCTTAAACCCTAGCATTTAACACGGCAGGCCGTTGTTCTGTTGTCTATAACTGCTGCCCCCTCAGCTTCATACTTCAAGTTCTTCCTCTTTTCTCGCCCCGATGTAACTGGCGTCTCTCTGAACTTTTGTTCTTTCTGTATTAGCTGATTCCCAGAATACTATTCCCCTTTTCCAGTGAGTTTAATTTTGAAATTAAACTCACTGGAAATTAATTTTAATTTGCCAAATGATTTCTGCACACTGCAGAGTTCTAACAGACTTGCCAATTTAAATCACAGCTAATCCATGCTTCCCCCAAGACTCTTGGGTAATCTCTGGAGGATTTTTGGGAGAGGGGCACATGGGTGATCCCAAAGGGGAGAAATCAAGAATAATAAAAGGAGGAAGGCCACCAAAATAATGAATTGTTTTGACTGTACTTTTCTGTTCCCTGGGTCTTTCGGAGGACTTTTGTGTAGAGAGAGGTTGGGCCTGTGTGAATAATTTATCCTATAGGAGGGCTGTCCTGCCCCCAGAGTCAGACTGACAGCATTAATTGTCCCTTAACCCTAATTAAAACCAAATAAATAAATTATACCAACTAGACCTTAAAAAATGAGCACAGAACAACCATGGAGAGTTATTGCTACCTGCAGTAGCAATAACTCTCCTCAGTCAGTTTCATAGTGGTAGTTTTGAAGGGTGGCAAGGAAACCCACCCAGAATATACATTTATGGTGTAGATATTACACACACACACACACACACACACACACACACACACACAGCCCTCTTGGAAGACATTCATCATCTTAACAACTTTCCAAAACAACCAGAACACAAACAGGCCAACCTTAAAAACCTATAAAATACAAAACAACATTAAGTTCCTCCACCCGATTCCTGAACTATTTGTGAGGGATCTCACAAGATCCTATAAGAACAAGAAAATTAGGAGAAAAGGAACTCTTCAGGTGGTGGTGAAGATCTCTATAACCCCCCTTCTCTTTAGACCTAAATCTGCCTCTCCTCTCCCTTTCCCTTCCCTTCCTTTGTTTTGTAAGAGGAGAGCAAAATGGAAATTGGGATGACCTGTTGCAGCCTTGGACCACCTGGCATTCTTAAACTGTATTTGAACTGACAAAATGGCCAAACTAGCTAGGAATTCTAGATCTTTTAGCCCCAAACAACTGGAGACTAACTCATGTACGTGACTCTGGGCAGCTCACACAGTTAAAATAACAAAACAAACAAACAACACAGAGACACAAACAGTAAATAAGCAAAACAACAACTAAAACAATTAGAACAATCTGCAGGAGAGCCTGTATCTCACAAACAGGGCAACTGCTTCGTAGGCAGCATACTTCCCCCAGATCCCCAGGGACAACGGCCAAGCCGTGTCTTCGGGGCCTTCCGAAAGGCCAGCAGGGTTGGGGCCAAATTGAGGTCAGCCACCCAGTTGCCTTTGTAGGAACAGGATCCAGTGTTCCCACTCTAAGTGTCTGGAAATGGCCCTGTCCCTTGAACGGTCTGGATTGGAAATGGAAGTGTTCCCCCTCAATGCTTTCCTGCAAGTGTGCTGCTCCATGCTTGATGCTGAACTGGTGCTCTCTGCCCTTTCTCGAGGTGGTCTGATTGTGGCCCTTGAGACCCGCATTGGTCTCAGAATGGTCCTCATTGCAGCCCGATGCTTAACTTCCCACCACAGTGGCCTAAACACAGAGCAGGCACGAGCCCTTTCCCTCTGGCACCCTGCATGATGGGAGGAATTTGAGAGGCCCTTGGTCAGGCTGGGTCCAAGGCGCCAACGCCCAGTGTTCCGAACCAACGTGGCTTGGTTGAGTGCAGACGATGGAGCTTTGAAAGCATCCAGCGGAGAAGGCTGGCCTAAGGAAAGGCTAGTGGGCATAGTAAGCCAGCAACGTTTTCCTAACGAGCTGTTCTCTTTCTTGGGTTCTTTTCAGAAGACACCGAGGGCAATTCTGGAAGATTCTCCTGATCCTAATCCTTCTCGCATTAGTGTTTATATGTGCAGTGCACTGTAACCAGGACTGCAGAGTCAAGAGGCGCATTAGACCTTTCTAACTTTACGGAACCAGGGTAGAAAAGCTCCAGTCAGCATTATTAGCGATCTCCTTCTGTGGAGTCCTGGTGCTTTCTTGCTTTGCAGACATTTCATCACCCGACTAGAGAACATCATCAGTGCGAGGGACGGGAAGGGAGGCTGCTCCCTGTTTATATACAGTCGCTTGCCCTGCCAGTGTTGGTGGGGGTGGGATATTTCCTCCTTGGCAGTGCCTTGATTCAGGCATTGTTTTCTGCCTGATCGTCTGTCTGGTGTTTATCCCTGCTTCTCTGGGTGTTGTCTGCTGGAGAGGACCCATTCTGGTCTTTTTGTTTCCTTCTTAGCGTCTTTTTTTTTTGGTCTCTTTTGAACGGTGTGTAAATGGGGATAATCTCTGTGTGTCTGTTGATGTGTTGATGGCTGATGGCTGATTTGTCTGAATGCCAACCTTTCAGGAATTCCCCAGCATTTCTGGATTTGGCTGGTCTCGGATGCTCACAGTTTCCCAGTCGAAAGTGTGGTTGAGTCTGTCCACGTGTGGTGAGATTGAGGAGTTTTCGTCATGTCCTCTGACTGCCGGTTGGTGTTTGTGGATGCGCTCGGCTGGTCTTCTGCCTGTCTGTGCTACACAGTGGCTGTCACAGTCCTTGCACTGCATGTTGTAGATGGCTCCTGTTTTTCTGTTCGTGGGCTACTGGTCTTTTGGTTTGCTTAAGACGTTCTGGAGGGCTTTAGTTGGCTTGTGTGTTACAGCGATGCCATGTGGTAGTAGTCGTCTGTTGGTTGTTCCTGAGATGTTTCTGATGTATGAAAGCGTTATCCTTTTTCATAGCTTGCGTTGGTCGTGCTGTAGTGGGTTGAGTGGTCAGGCACTTTTTGGTAAAGTTCTGTGGGTACCCGTTTTGTTGGGAGATGTTGTGCAGGCGGTCTGTTTCCTTTTTCTGGTGTTCCGGGTTGCTGCAGTGTGTTTGTGCTCCTCTGAATAGTGTTCTTACACAGCTCCTCTTGTGGGAGGAGAATATGGCTAGGTCAGGTGCATTGCGTAGAGCTGCTGCCATGGATTCTTTCGCTAATTCCAGATCTATGGATATAGAGAGAGTGCTGTGACATCAAATGAAACCATAATTAAAGCAATTGTATTCCCACTAGTAACATATGGCTGTGAGAGCTGGACGATAAGATAGGAAGATGGATGCTTTTGAACTGTGGTGTTGGAGGAAAATCCTGAGAGTGCCTTGGACTGCAAGAAGATCAAACCAGTCCATACTCCGGGAAATAAAGCCAGACTGCTCACTTGAGGGAAGGATATTAAAGGCAAAACTGAAATACTTTGGCCACATAATGAGAAGACGGGACACCCTGGAGAAGACGCTGATGCTGGGGAGAGTGGAGGGCAAAAGGAGGAGGGGCCGACCAAGGGCAAGATGGATGGATGATATTCTAGAGGTGACGGACCCGTCCCTGGGGGAGCTGGGGGTGTTGACGACCAACAGGAAGCTCTGGCGTGGGCTGGTCCATGAAGTCATGAAGAGTTGGAAGCGAATAAACGAATAAACAACAAAAGTTAGGCTGTGGAGGGTCCTCTTGACCAGGTTGACTAGTTTCAGTTTTGAGCTGGTGTTTGCTGGGATGTAGGTTTCTTTGTCCTCCCAGTAATTCTGTCTTTCTGTACGTGTTGTGTTCTGTCCATGATAACTGTGGTTTGGCCTTTGTCTGATGGGAGGAAGATGATGGTTTGGTCCTGTGGTTTTAAGTGCCGCTTCCAAGGCTGCAAAGAATTCTAACCGGTTAGCATCGTCTGTGTTATAGTTGAGGCCTTTCTGGAGGATCTTGTGCTCTGCGATGGATCGTGGTCAGCTGGAGATGTTGACTACCCATTCGAGTTCAGGTACCTCTTTGCTTCTGGGGTTCAGCTTGAGCCGTTTGGTTGGAAGTTTGGTCTTCCTTTTTTCAGCTTGTTGTAGAGATGTAGTCTTGATGGTGCTTGTCAGCATTTCTGTGTGTTCTGGGGTTCCCGTTGCTCCTTGAGGTTGCCTATGGTGAACCATGCGGCATCACTGTAGCACACAAACCAACCAAAAGCCTCCAAGACATCTTAAGTAAACCAAAAGACCCAACATACAGTGCAAGGACTGTCTCAGCCACTGTGTAGGACAGACAGGCCGAAGACTAGCAGGGCGCATCCTTGAACACCAACCAGCAGTCAGAAGACACGACGGAAACTCCTCAATCTCACCACACGTGGACACACTCGGCCACACTTTCAACTGGGAAACTGTGAGCATCCAAGACCAAGCCAAATCCAGAAATGATAGGAATTCCTTGGCATTCAGACAAGCCAGCCATCAACAGACTCATAGAGATAAACCCCATTTACACACCATTCAAAAGAGACAATGAAAAGGCTAAGAAGGAAACAAAAAGACCAGACCCACATCCTCTCCAGCAGCCAACACCCAGAGAAGCAGGGATTAACACCAGACAAACAATCAAGCAGAAAACAATGCCCGAATCAAGGAGAAAGCCACACCCCCACCAACACTGGCAGAGCAAGCGATTGTATATATTCCTGGACCGGGGGCTCTGCTCACTGCCACTCATGCCCTAGTCACCTCCCGTTTGGATTTCTGCCATGCGTTCTCCATGGGGCTGCCCTTCAAGAGAATCCGGAAGCTTCAGTTGATGCAAAATGCAGCAGCACAGGCAGTTATGTCTGCCCCTAGAGCAGTACACGTTACATCTCTGCTCCACAATCTGGATTGGCTGCTGATTTGCTTCCAGATCCGATTCAGGGGGCTGTTTTTCATCTTTAAAGCCCTCCATGGCATAGGGCCGGGTCATCTGAGGGACCACCTCTCCCCGATTACAGCTGCCCACCCCATCAGGTATGGCAGGGGAGGTATGTGTGGGTCCCATCTGCCCGGGGGTGACATTTGGTGGGTCGCAGGAGGCAGGCCTTCCCTGTTGCAACGCCCACTGCGTGGAGCCTTCTCCCCCCAGCAGTGAGATTGGTGCCTTCCCTCTCAGCATTCCAGTAAGTCCCTCAAGATGCATCTGCCCCTAGAGCAGTACACGTTACATCTCTGCTCCACAATCTGGATTGGCTGCTGATTTGCTTCCGGATCCGATTCAAGGGGCTGTTTTTCATCTTTAAAGCCCTCCATGGCATAGGGCCGGGTCATCTGAGGGACCACCTCTCCCCGATTACAGCTGCCCACCCCATCAGGTATGGCAGGGGAGGTATGTGTGGGTCCCATCTGCCCGGGGGTGACATTTGGTGGGTCGCAGGAGGCAGGCCTTCCCTGTTGCAACGCCCACTGCGTGGAGCCTTCTCCCCCCAGCAGTGAGATTGGTGCCTTCCCTCTCAGCATTCCACCAAGTCCCTTAAGATGTGGCTGTGTGATCGGGCTTGGGGGTCACAGGGCACTGGGGAGATCTCACAATGGCTCCCTTAGTGTGCCTAATACTCTCCCCTTTTGTTCGGTGTTCCTTTGACCATCAGTAACAAACAGGCACAAACCCTTCACACACACTAGCATTAATGATGTTACCTAGTCAGGTAATAAAATGTCTGTAAGCAAACCACCAAGCTCAGAGAGCACCAAGGACTCAACCCCAAGCTACGTATATTCTGCCCGGAGCTACGTATATTCAGCCCGGAGCTACATACATTCTGCCCGGAGCTACGTATGTTCAACCTGGAGCTACGTACATTCTGCCCGGACCTACGTCCATTCAACCCAGAGCTACGTATACTCTGCCCGGACCTACGTCCATTCTGCCCAGAGCTACGTCCATTCAACCCAGAGCTGCGTATACTCTGCCCAGAGCTACATATATTCTGCCCGGAGCTACGTCCATTCTGCCCGGAGCTATGTACATTCTGCCCGGAGCTACGTCCATTCTGCCCTCAACTACATATATTCTGCCCGGAGCTACGTCCATTCTGCCCGGAGCTACGTCCATTCTGCCCTGAGCTACGTCCATTCTGCCCGGAGCTACGTCCATTCTGCCCTCAGCTACATATATTCTGCCCGGAGCTACGTCCATTCTGCCCGGAGCTACGTCCATTCTGCCTGGAGCTACGTCCATTCTGCCCTCAACTACATATATTCCGCCCGGAGCTACGTCCATTCTGCCCGGAGCTACGTCCATTCTGCCCGGAGCTACGTCCATTCTGCCCTCAGCTACATATATTCTGCCCTCAGCTACGTATATTCTGACCTCAGCTACATATATTCAACCCCAAGCTACATATATTCAGCCTGAGCTACGTATATTCTGCCCTCAGCTACGTATATTCAACCCGGAGCTACGCATATTCAACCCCGAGCTACATATATTCAACCCTGAGCCAAGTATATTCTCTTCTATTGTATCTCATCCTGAAAATACAGAAATAAAAAAATAGTATATTCCACAATATTCCCTATGTGGCATATTGGTGTTCTTTCATTTATTCCAACAACCGTAATCATTACATATTGTTTGAATTTGTATTCCTGGTCTAGAGCCAGTGCTGGATACAATTTTCCCAGTACTGCCTTGGTGCAGACGTCTCTCGTTTCTGCTGCTTCTCGTGTTACTAGCATCAAGCTCAGCATTTAAATAATCTGGACACATATCAGCAAGTATTTTCTGTTGTGCTTTTCCAGAACTTCTTGCATCATTTTGGAATGAGTGATAAACTGCTTTCCTAATGGAATATGCTGTTGGGACATGTGCTTTATATCCAGTGAACACTTGCCATCAACAGTGGAGATTATCTAGAAGCAGCCTTAGGTTTGTAGGAATAGGGAGGGAGGGAGGCTTCAAAACCGAATCAAGGACAAGTGAAAAAACAAGCATGATTTATCCCAAAATGCCAAGTATGAATAGACAAAGGGCTAGGTAGATCCAAGACTGGATGTGAGACACATTTTGTGAGTCAGAAGTAATCACCTGTAATAGCCGAGAGAGCACCACTCACTAGGAACAAAGAGCCAGGAATTACGCCAATGAGAACTGGCTAACTGAGTACAGGAAGATAACAGTCAAAGTTAGTCAAAGTTAGCCTATCAAGAAATCTCAAGTCAAGTGAGATGTTAGAAAAGCTGCCACCAAGCATCTGGTTGAAGGCTGTGGATTTAGCATTAGTTTAAAAATTAGATCAGGAAACACAGACAAAATTAGTTTCTAAGTTGCACATCTCTGTTTCTATGCCTTATCAAGAGGAAACACTTCTGTCCATAAAGAATGCATACCAGTATGAAACAGTTCAATGTGAACTTATCCTGTATAGGCATAATCCAAATGAGATATAATTCTGTAACTAAGAGATTGGGCTATGGATCAGAAAATCTATAAATGGCCTCCCCATGAACTCAACAGATGTCTTAGACAAGCCATGATCTCTTCGCTCAGCACATTTATGAAAGGAATATACAGATTTATACAACATGGCTGTGGTAAGGATTTCAGAATAATGTTTATGAGAAGCACTGTGAATGTGGAAAAGATATGGTGGGTTTCCTTGCAACAAAGTATTGAAATGAATTTGGCAGTTCCTGTACCGCAAATCTGCTCCCAACAAGAAATGGAAAAGCAACAACATAATGCAAAGGAAGGGTCATATCTGAAAGCTTCAATTTAATAGAATTTGATCCATGGTAAGCCTATATCAGGTCTACCTGTAAGTTGCATATATTGGCAAGTTCCTAGGTGCTTGCTAATACTATTACCGGCATGTCTCCCAAGGTTTGCTTTTGATCTTTGGTCTTTTCATTTTAATTGATAAATAAAATAGAAATACAATAAAAGCTTGCCTTGGCATTTTTGATACAATGCCAAGCTGATGTTGGGTCAACTAGTGACGACTCAGCTGTTGCTTGTTTCAGTTCTGCAGCTACCTGAATCCCTGCCCAGCGAATAGAGGGCTGACCCTTGGTAGGACAAGGAGCTTGAGATAGGACTGCCCATAAGTTTACTCTACAATCAAGGATTTCAGGGCCTGAGGTCCAAAATCTAGGCAATTTGTAATATCTTTTTAGCTAGTTTCATTTATTGTTCCACTGCTTCCCTTTTGGTAGCTACTTAGACAATTTAGCTGGACTGAAGAAAGTGGTCCTTTTCCATTTTTCACCCTGTGTGAATTCTTATTGTAACAGCTATAGTGCAGGTAGTTCTTGAGTTACAACCAATTGTTTAGTGACCATTCAAAGTTACAACAGCACTGAACGAGTGGGACTTATGACTGGTCCTCAGAGTTCCACCATCGCAGCATCCCTGCAGTCATGTGATCGCAATCCAGGTGCTTGGTACCCGGCTCACAATTACATCACAGCGAGCTGTGGCCACACGATTGTGATTTCCAATGTTCCCTGCTGGCTTTCCACAAGCAAAGTTAATGGGGAAGCCTGCAGGAAGTTGGAAGTTGCAGTGAGGTCCTTGCTTAACAACCCACACAGTCCTCGTTTAACAACAGTAACCAGGACTGCCGTAATTGCCATTGCTAAGCGGTGCGGTCACGTAATGTTGCACTTTACAAATGTGTTGCTTAGCAATGGCAATTCCAGTCCCAATTGCCATCATAAGCCAAGGACTACCTATAATTTTGTAAGTCTACATGCGATTCCCCCTCCCTCCCCCTATTTTTATGTGAACTAGGGAGGGGCTTGTCTGAGGCAGTTTCTCAGGTTACAGTTCTGCCCAGGACTCAGGTTTCTTTTATCTGACCGTTGCCTTGGCAGTGGCTCTTCCTTCTGTCCCTCGAGGCCATTCCCTCTTCCCTCGACAGATTAGTACACCATAAACCCAACTATTGTGTTTTATTAAACATGGTCAGTGGCTTAGCATGTGGTGTGAACTAGTCACTAGGGGTTGTGTCAAAAAATGATAAGAACCACTTCTAACTCTGGGTTTAGTACTACGAACCAGCTGACATCTGGAGTTGCTTCTCACAGTTTTCAAATCAGAGGCCTGCAGTTTCTTTTGTTTAATACATAAATCAGTAGGAAGTCCTTTGTCTTTTTATTTCTGGAGGGGAGGGCAGCAGGAAATCTCACTTCTAGATAAAGCACCAAGATGTAATTGCCACATTATATTTTCTAAAAATGCTAATGTAGGCCGTGGAAGCATTCATGTAAATAAAGATGACAGAGGCTGGCACTCTGCTTTGCAGCTCACCACGTTTTTATTACATTTTTGCTGCTGCTTTTTTCTTACATCAAAATCAGGGGTGGCAGACATCTTGGTGGATGTCTATAGACCTCTGGTTGCCAATCCCCATCATAAATGGAGACAAATTGTAGGATGAATGTGGAATGCTAAGAAGACCCCTGCTGTTCATTGACCCTGCTCCCTGCTTCCTCTTTGTCCTTCATTTCAACCCACACCAATTCAGACTCCTCCATCTTTCTGTTGACATCAGAAGAGAAGTGACAAAAATTGTACTGTTCTGGCAAAGCTTTGGGAAAAATGCTGGGAATAGCATTAGTTGAGTTTGTTTTTTCAGTGAAGCCTCTGATGATGATGGCTTGGTTTATGGATACAGGTGTGACCTCACGCTAGCTCACAAACAAGGGGCTGCCTAAATGCTACAAAAGCAACGTGTTGGTCTACCTTTCCACCCTGACCTTTGGGAGCAAAGTGAGAGCTTTCCTCATATGCCACACCCAAAAAACTTCAGTTTGATTCAACTTCTCTGTGGGGAGCTCCAGGCTGGCAGGCAGGTAAAGTGGCTGCTGCCAGGTAGGGGAGGAAGCAAAGGGGTGCCTGTGCGTGCAGGGGGGGGGGTGTCAGGGGTTGCATGAGAGTGAGTGAGAGGCACTGTACAGGTCGCAGGGGTGCATGAGGGTGCAAGGGGGTGTGCAACAGGTGCCACATGGATTAAGAAGGGCGCATGAGGGCACAACGGGGTGCTGAAGAGGTGCTGCATGGGTCAGGGAGGGTCAGGGAGGGTGCGTGAAGGCACAAGAACACCACAGGGGTTGGGGAAGTTGTGCAAGGGTGCGAGGGCGTGCACTAGGGTGTGAGAGAGGCATGGCGAGGGTTGGGGAGGGTGCACAGGGATGCATTAGTGGCCAGTGCAGCATGAGTGCAGAGTGGCTGGGGGAGGTATGTGGGGGTGGGAGACTTACCCCAGTGACTTGCAACCTTCCTTGCCGGCTTCCCCATTGACTTTCTGGGGAAGCCGGCAGGGAAGGTTGCAAATGGCAATCACGTGACAATGGGGCACTTGGCAACCGGTTGTCAGTGCCAGCGGATTGCCAAGCACTCAAATCGCGATCGTGTGACTACAAGGGTGCTCGGATGGCCAGAACCCCGAGGACCAGTTGTAGCCACCATTTGTTCAGTGCCATCAACACTTTTGGAACATTATGTGCTGTTCTGGATACTGTCTCTCAAAACTTACATGCTGATTTTCCTAATAAAATGTTAATGCGATTCCTCATTCTCACCTATTAATTTATCTTCTAGCGTCCTATGTGGACAATACTGTTGGTTAAAATGGATCAAGAATATTGGAACCAGCAACCAAACATGATAAAGTTTCAAGGAGATCAGGTATGAGAAAACATTTTGTTCATGGGCCACCTTAAATGCCCTGTCTCCCAAGGTGATTCCCACATACCATTACACAAACTGATGTGTAGTTCTGTTGTGGAAGCATCCTAGGGCAATGTCAGCCCTCCCAGGCAAACCAGACAGGAAACACGATGAGATGAGCGAATTCTACTTTATTGTAAGGCTCCATTAACAGAATCTGGCAAGTCTGAAAGTACAAATCTCCCGCCCTCCCCATTTACCGCCTGAGTAATTAGGGCAGGGCCTTCCTAAGTTTCTTCCTCTGGCCACTACTCTGTTGCAGGCTTCTTTCTCTTTTATCTGATCGTTCCCTAGGCAGCATCTCTTCTCCCCATCTTCCAAGGCCACCCTCACGTGCCATCCCAGGAACTGTGCCCCACTTTTGGAGGACATGTTCTATTAGCCCTGTTTCCTGCAAGAAGCCTCAAATGGTGGTCTGTGCAAAGAGCAGATGGATACTACCTCAACCATGCACACGCTGAAGTATTATGTTCTTCTTTCCAAATAAGTATTTTGGGAGGCTGGAAAGAAGCTTGCCAGTCTCATGGCAGTCTGTGTGCATGACTACAAATCAAAAAGTTGAAAATCAATGGGGCAGCACTGTACTTTCTAATGTTATTCCGTTTTCCATCAAACCCAGAAACAGAGAGCAAGTGTAGCTACTCCATGTATTTATTTGACCTTGGTTGTATATAGATCTGTGCCTATTTCTTGTTTCTATCACTGAAGCTTGGAAAATCTATTCTAACAAATTAAGATGAAATTGCTGTTTTAGCTAGCTGGTATTTTCTGTGACTAAGTAATGTATACACACTTGTGTGTCTTTATTATGTTACTGTATTATAAACCCACTTACTGTTTTAATTGCTGTTAAGCGACGTGCTTCTGGATCACACCACAGCCAGTTTTCCAGGGATCAAGAACACGTGATGATGTGTTTGGAAGCGGAGCTTAGAAAAAATAAGCTACAGGCTGCTTTGTAAGTCTTGGCATAGTTGAAAATACTTTCCTATGGTGCCCTTTTCATTTCAGAAAGATGTGCTTTCCAGAGCTGCCCAGAGTTCTTGCTGTTTTGTGTCACATTGCTTATATCCATCAAGGACCAAAGTTTACCTTATGGTAGTCATTTATAGATATATAAATATCTATATATAGATATAACTAGATTAAATCCAACCCACACTGAGTTATTTAATGTCCCAGGTTTTAAGGGACATTAAGGGAAGACTTTAATGTCTCAAATAATTCACGCTGAAATCAGTTAAATTAAAAAGAAATTTCCTTCCTGTTGATACTGTGCTTTGTTCACGGTTATTTGTATATGAGTAATGGAGAGGATACTCCATGTTACATAATCTGTTACAATTGATTGAGACAGAAAATTATAAAATAATATACAATTATGGTAAATAATTGTATAATAAAATGTAAGACATAAATATTCTAAATGTAATAATATCATACATGCTGCACAAACATTTTTAGATATCCTCTCCAGATTGATTTCTGAAAAGTATTCTGTAATGATTTGCTGTTTATTATCTTGATTGAGCATGTGCCATCAAGTCAGTTTGAAGCATTTCCCGTCCTGGAGGGGGGGGGGGTGGCTTGGATTTGTCTTGGAAGGAAAGGTCCTCAAAAAGTACAAATTCAGGGCTGCCTAGAATCATCTGTGATGTCTTGAATTGCGCCTGGAAAACAATCAGCAACCAGGGCAGATTTTTTAACGTGGACATAGTCCACGAAGGCAATCATGCACAATAAGTAAAAAAGAAGAGAGAAGAACTTGTATTATGATTGGTTTCCTTTTGCTAGCTTAGACGCTATTATTGGGTTTATAAGAGTATTCTTACTGTATCATTTTAAAAGGGGTTTTAAAAAGTTTTATGTCTGGGATTCATCTTAAGTTTCCTTTGCATTGTAGAAAATCGGGAAATAAATGAGGAGCTAAGCAAATAAATAAAACTGAAACTTGACATCCGGACCATAATAAGCAGTTCTCACCACCTAATAGAAAAATTAACTGTTTGTCTTCTTTCACATTACTACACACTAGTCAGCATCCCCAAGTTGATTATTGCAGTAGGTTAAACATCAGTTCCCATAATCCAGAGCCTTAACATTCAACACTTTGGGGGGCCACATTTAATAGATTCTCCATGCACTTGCTATGGCCAAAAGTCTGATATTGCAACATTGGAAGGATAAATCTATGGCCCTATTGACTCAGTGGACTGAAGACCTGATTACACCTACCTCCTATGAGAGGATTGCCTACAGACATAGACTTCGTATGGATAAATATGATGAAATATGAGACTCATTTTTACAAAATACAGTGGTTTTAGGGAAAAGCATATTGGATATATAATTGTATTAGAAATAAATATATAGAGAGAGAGATACTTGCATTAGATATATATATAGAGAGAGAGAGAGAATTGTAATTGTTATTGTTGTAATAACATTATATTTTGTATTTTTATTTTCTTTGTTATAGTTTTCTTATTTTTTAAGCACTTGCTATTTTTTATAACAACACATGTATCTTTGTTTATTTTTTGTTTTGTTACTTATTTCTGTCATTATTTTCAAAACCGATAAAAATAAATAAATAAAAATTTCTGGAGGCCACATTTGAACAGACAGTTACTACTAAATGTTATTGTACTATAAATATTTCCAAAATTCTGTAAAAAATGTTCCAAAAAGAGCAAAAAGAATCTTAGTTTCTATACTGATATTCTTACTATTGTTGTTCCTAGACATGAACATGTAATCATTATGAAATATAAATACCATCTTATAAATATTTAGATAAATTGCAAAGGATGTTCAAGGACAATGTAACTATTATTATTAGCTGAATGTTATTTATAATATTCTTCAATAAGTGACCAAATACTGAAAGTAATTTTCCCCCCGTGACAAAAAAGGGAAAGAGCTTAATGTATTATGGCTCATTACAGTTGCAATCCTACATATACAAATCTAGAAGTAAGTCTCATGGAAGTGAATGGGACTTTTCAATAGTTATGTATAGGATAGTTCTTTTGAACTCCCCCTCACCAAATAAACAAACAAACATTTATATGTGTTTGGAGTGAGCGTTTCCTGACATCAAAGCATTTCTCATTATAGTTAACTAAGAATACAGTAGACTATCAGTTAACTGGAACTCAAGCAACCAGCAGAAAAATCGAACCAGCACTCTCAAGCAACCAGGGGGAAAAAACGGCTCTCTCAAGCGACCGGCAAAACAATCTGTATCTCTCTGCTGCCATCTAGTGGGTATTAGGGTTTAATAGTAACTCTCAAGCACCCAGAAACTGAGAGTCTACTGTATTTTGTTATTGTTCCAGATTCATATCTCACCTTCTGATTTTTATAGAGTGATTGATCTTTTGAGGAAGGACCAGCATGGTTCACAGATGGAAGAAGACGATTTAGGATCGTATATGTATGGAGAGGATGAAGGAAGCTTTGGGTATGCTTGTGAAGAATCCCAAGAAGAAGAAGAATGTTCTGAAGCATCTGATCAAGATGAGGGCGAGTATATGTATGGAGAGGATGAAGGAAGCTTTGGGTATGCTTGTGAAGAATCCCAACAAGAAGAATGTTCTGAAGCATCTGATCAAGATGAGGGCGAGTGGCTGTATGTAAACATAGATGTACCCCTCTACCACCTCCAAGAGGAAGAACCTGAAATATCACATCTCACTGTGGAGGAGCTGCCAGAAGAATCTTGGGAAGGTCTACAGGAGGGAAGCCTAAAATGGAAAGCATTGCCTGAAGTCCCTGTGGAAAACCTCATAACAGAAGGTAATGAAATACATCAAACAGAGGGACAAGGAAGACCACCTCATCTTTCCAAAGGAGTGCTTTGTCGAGGAAAACAGGTATATGAAGAGCCAGCATAAAAGAGTTTAGAGACAGATATGGATCTATGGATATAGATGATATAGATATAGATAACAATAACAAAAAAATACAAATAAACATAAATACAAATACAGCCAAGCAATCCAAAAGCCATGGTGTTAACATAACCATGCAACGGGGCCCTTCTCACACTTGGGGCCCCAGGCCTGGGCACAAAGCCAGGTTTTCAAGGCCTTCTGGAAAGCCAACAGGCTCAGGGGCATCCTAATATCCGGAGGGAGGATGTTCCAGAGGGCAGGCGCCACAGCAGAAAAGGCACACTTCCTGGTCCCTGCCAGCCAACATTCTTTGGCTGAGAGGACCTGGAGCATGCCCATCTTGCTGGACCGGATTGGACGGGCAGAACTAACTGAGAAAAGACGGTCCCTGAGGTAACCCGGTCCCAAGCCACGAAGGGCTTTAAAGGTTTAGTCATACGTATGTGTGAAATGGGTTTCAGAAAAAAAATCTATTTAATCCAGAACCAGAATTTAATTACATTAAGCTAAAAGAATGAAAAACATAGGCCGAAACAAGAAATTACAAAAGAAGGAAGGAGAGTTTGAAGGAGAAAGGAAGAAGATGAGGACGACAAAAGGCATCTGTTGAAGTGAGCTGTGGCTCATGAAAGCTTATGCCTTTTAACAACTTATGTCAATCAGAAAAGCTGCTCCCAGACTCCTCCTGACTTTTTACCCACAGTTCAATAGCAACTCTGAATAAAAGTGGTTCAAGCCCTCACATCGCTTGGAAAAGAAGCCTTTGTGAAACCTTGCAATGTCATTCCCAAGGCTGGTCTAGACTAGGAACAGGCGGCCCCTGTTTGTTCTGGAAGGATAGTCCTCACATCTCCCCTTGGCTGGCTGGGGCTAGGAGGAGTTCAGCTAAAGACACATGGAAAGCTGCATGTGCCCCATCCTTGGTGTAGAGAATACTCAACATGATGACCAAGAGGCTCCCTTCTAGTTTCCTCACTAGAGACCGCATAAATAAATGCGGCATCTTTCTCTTCTGAACTCTAAGCTCAAGAGCCCAATCAGGACTGGAGCCTCTGCACTTAAGGAGAGCGGTTACTCTTTTGTCTGTGCTGGAGGGTGGATGGAAATGCCACCTTCAGATGGCCTTTGGCTACAAAAGGAAGCTCTTCCCTGAAGTAAATACATCCTGTGGAGGACATCGTTAATCCCCTGTGTGCAGGGGATTCACCAACGTAGCCCCATCGCAGATCATTTAGAGCAGCCTTTCTCAAACGGGGTTCTACAAGAGGTTGCTAGGGGTTTCATGAGAAATCCTAAAAATATATATATAATTTTCAAAGTTTGCGCCCCTTGCAATGCTAGCTGTAGATATAATAATTTTTAGGCAGGGTTCCCTGAGATTTGAAAATTATTTCAAGGGTTCTTCCAGGTAAAAAGGTTGAGAAAGACTGTTAGGGAGACAGAAAGGGGGAGAGAAATTCAACTACTAGTGGTTGACCATAAAATAAAAACAGTTTGAATGTAAAGCAGAGACTCAAGAATACAAAAGCCATATCTGAGGAGTTAGAAGTGAAAAATGATGCTAGGATTGTCACAGGGCCTATTGCACATAGGTGAAATCTAGGATTTCGTGTTTTAAGCCTTGCATTTCAGAGAATAGCGTGTTAATAATCTGCATGTTATTTTTACTTGGGAAGATTTAGAAGAGTTGCAAAGAAGTATCTGACAGAAAGCCAGGAGGAGTCTGGAGGCACCTTTTCTGACTAACAAACTGACTAAAATTTGCCTTTTAATAAAATTTGTTAGGTAGAAAGGGGCGTCCAGATTCCTTCTAAAAGAAGTATCAGAATTTATCTGAAAGAGATGGAGCTATTTGGGAGGCAACCGTAGGACTTAGAGGCTGTTTGGTAATCAAAACCTGAATCATCAAATTAAGTTACTTGCTATTATTATCATGTAATCTATGCAATGACCGTACGATCAATACAGTTATTAATATCATACATGCACATGTAATACATATACATATAATACATGTAATATCATACATGTCCCTGAAAATCTATAGTCACTTGCTGTTTTGTGATTTGCTCCTCGTTGCTTTCAGATGTTCAAGAATAATCTGTGCAGCCTCAGCTCATGTTACAGGTAGGTCTTATTCTAATAAAGGTAGGTGTATGAGTAGATATAGTTAATCTGCCTGAGTATACTCAGGCTTGACTTAAAGTCACCTGAGAAAAAGTTTTCTAATGTCTCCTCACAAAGTTTATAATACTGAAATGAGGCGAGTGTCCTTGAAAACGAAACTAGATTAAGGCCTGGGCCTAAGTCCAATCTACACTGTGATTGGTTGCTGGTGACATCACTGAAGTAGGCAGGGCTGCAATTTCAGAGAGACGCAGGACTGTTTTCCGAGTGCGAGTGGATATTTTTGTATTTGCCTTTGTGAAGTTCTGTATGGGTTTCAAAGTTATTTTCTGCCAAATAATGACCAGAAATTGTGCCTCCAATTCTCAGTTAACGGCTAGGGCGAATTTCTGGGTAGGGCTACAAAAAGGGCGTTAGGAGCTATACGCTGCCCACTTCTGCCTTAAACCCTAGCATTTAACACGGCAGGCCGTTGTTCTGTTGTCTATAACTGCTGCCCCCTCAGCTTCATACTTCAAGTTCTTCCTCTTTTCTCGCCCCGATGTAACTGGCGTCTCTCTGAACTTTTGTTCTTTCTGTATTAGCTGATTCCCAGAATACTATTCCCCTTTTCCAGTGAGTTCAATTTTGAAATTAAACTCACTGGAAATTAATTTTAATTTGCCAAATGATTTCTGCACACTGCAGAGTTCTAACAGACTTGCCAATTTAAATCACAGCTAATCCATGCTTCCCCCAAGACTCTTGGGTAATCTCTGGAGGATTTTTGGGAGAGGGGCACATGGGTGATCCCAAAGGGGAGAAATCAAGAATAATAAAAGGAGGAAGGCCACCAAAATAATGAATTGTTTTGACTGTACTTTTCTGTTCCCTGGGTCTTTCGGAGGACTTTTGTGTAGAGAGAGGTTGGGCCTGTGTGAATAATTTATCCTATAGGAGGGCTGTCCTGCCCCCAGAGTCAGACTGACAGCATTAATTGTCCCTTAACCCTAATTAAAACCAAATAAATAAATTATACCAACTAGACCTTAAAAAATGAGCACAGAACAACCATGGAGAGTTATTGCTACCTGCAGTAGCAATAACTCTCCTCAGTCAGTTTCATAGTGGTAGTTTTGAAGGGTGGCAAGGAAACCCACCCAGAATACACATTTATGGTGTAGATATTACACACACACACACACACACACACACACACACACACACACACACAGCCCTCTTGGAAGACATTCATCATCTTAACAACTTTCCAAAACAACCAGAACACAAACAGGCCAACCTTAAAAACCTATAAAATACAAAACAACATTAAGTTCCTCCACCCGATTCCTGAACTATTTGTGAGGGATCTCACAAGATCCTATAAGAACAAGAAAATTAGGAGAAAAGGAACTCTTCAGGTGGTGGTGAAGATCTCTATAACCCCCCTTCTCTTTAGACCTAAATCTGCCTCTCCTCTCCCTTTCCCTTCCCTTCCTTTGTTTTGTAAGAGGAGAGCAAAATGGAAATTGGGATGACCTGTTGCAGCCTTGGACCACCTGGCATTCTTAAACTGTATTTGAACTGACAGAATGGCCAAACTAGCTAGGAATTCTAGATCTTTTAGCCCCAAACAACTGGAGACTAACAGATGTATTTATTTATTTGCTCAATTTATAAAGCCACCCAACTCATGTACGTGACTCTGGGCAGCTCACACAGTTAAAATAACAAAACAAACAAACAACACAGAGACACAAACAGTAAATAAGCAAAACAACAACTAAAACAATTAGAACAATCTGCAGGAGAGCCTGTATCTCCCAAACAGGGCAACTGCTCCGTAGGCAGCATACTTCCCCCAGATCCCCAGGGACAACGGCCAAGCCGTGTCTTCGGGGCCTTCCGAAAGGCCAGCAGGGTTGGGGCCAAATTGAGGTCAGCCACCCAGTTGCCTTTGTAGGAACAGGATCCAGTGTTCCCACTCTAAGTGTCTGGAAATGGCCCTGTCCCTTGAACGGTCTGGATTGGAAATGGAAGTGTTCCCCCTCAATGCTTTCCTGCAAGTGTGCTGCTCCATGCTTGATGCTGAACTGGTGCTCTCTGCCCTTTCTCGAGGTGGTCTGATTGTGGCCCTTGAGACCCGCATTGGTCTCAGAATGGTCCTCATTGCAGCCCGATGCTTAACTTCCCACCACAGTGGCCTAAACACAGAGCAGGCACGAGCCCTTTCCCTCTGGCACCCTGCATGATGGGAGGAATTTGAGAGGCCCTTGGTCAGGCTGGGTCCAAGGCGCCAACGCCCAGTGTTCCGAACCAACGTGGCTTGGTTGAGTGCAGACGATGGAGCTTTGAAAGCATCCAGCGGAGAAGGCTGGCCTAAGGAAAGGCTAGTGGGCATAGTAAGCCAGCAACGTTTTCCTAACGAGCTGTTCTCTTTCTTGGGTTCTTTTCAGAAGACACCGAGGGCAATTCTGGAAGATTCTCCTGATCCTAATCCTTCTCGCATTAGTGTTTATATGTGCAGTGCACTGTAACCAGCACTGCAGAGTCAAGAGGCGCATTAGACCTTTCTAACTTTACGGAACCAGGGTAGAAAAGCTCCAGTCAGCATTATTAGCGATCTCCTTCTGTGGAGTCCTGGTGCTTTCTTGCTTTGCAGACATTTCATCACCCGACTAGAGAACATCATCAGTGCGAGGGACGGGAGGGGAGGCTGCTCCCTGTTTATATACAGTCGCTTGCCCTGCCAGTGTTGGTGGGGGTGGGATATTTCCTCCTTGGCAGTGCCTTGATTCAGGCATTGTTTTCTGCCTGATCGTCTGTCTGGTGTTTATCCCTGCTTCTCTGGGTGTTGTCTGCTGGAGAGGACCCATTCTGGTCTTTTTGTTTCCTTCTTAGCGTCTTTTTTTTTTGGTCTCTTTTGAACGGTGTGTAAATGGGGATAATCTCTGTGTGTCTGTTGATGTGTTGATGGCTGATGGCTGATTTGTCTGAATGCCAACCTTTCAGGAATTCCCCAGCATTTCTGGATTTGGCTGGTCTCGGATGCTCACAGTTTCCCAGTCGAAAGTGTGGTTGAGTCTGTCCACGTGTGGTGAGATTGAGGAGTTTTCGTCATGTCCTCTGACTGCCGGTTGGTGTTTGTGGATGCGCTCGGCTGGTCTTCTGCCTGTCTGTGCTACACAGTGGCTGTCACAGTCCTTGCACTGCATGTTGTAGATGGCTCCTGTTTTTCTGTTCGTGGGCTACTGGTCTTTTGGTTTGCTTAAGACGTTCTGGAGGGCTTTAGTTGGCTTGTGTGTTACAGCGATGCCATGTGGTAGTAGTCGTCTGTTGGTTGTTCCTGAGATGTTTCTGATGTATGAAAGCGTTATCCTTTTTCATAGCTTGCGTTGGTCGTGCTGTAGTGGGTTGAGTGGTCAGGCACTTTTTGGTAAAGTTCTGTGGGTACCCGTTTTGTTGGGAGATGTTGTGCAGGCGGTCTGTTTCCTTTTTCTGGTGTTCCGGGTTGCTGCAGTGTGTTTGTGCTCCTGTGAATAGTGTTCTTACACAGCTCCTCTTGTGGGAGGAGAATATGGCTAGGTCAGGTGCATTGCGTAGAGCTGCTGCCATGGATTCTTTCGCTAATTCCAGATCTATGGATATAGAGAGAGTGCTGTGACATCAAATGAAACCATAATTAAAGCAATTGTATTCCCACTAGTAACATATGGCTGTGAGAGCTGGACGATAAGATAGGAAGATGGATGCTTTTGAACTGTGGTGTTGGAGGAAAATCCTGAGAGTGCCTTGGACTGCAAGAAGATCAAACCAGTCCATACTCCGGGAAATAAAGCCAGACTGCTCACTTGAGGGAAGGATATTAAAGGCAAAACTGAAATACTTTGGCCACATAATGAGAAGACGGGACACCCTGGAGAAGACGCTGATGCTGGGGAGAGTGGAGGGCAAAAGGAGGAGGGGCCGACCAAGGGCAAGATGGATGGATGATATTCTAGAGGTGACGGACCCGTCCCTGGGGGAGCTGGGGGTGTTGACGACCAACAGGAAGCTCTGGCGTGGGCTGGTCCATGAAGTCATGAAGAGTTGGAAGCGAATAAACGAATAAACAACAAAAGTTAGGCTGTGGAGGGTCCTCTTGACCAGGTTGACTAGTTTCAGTTTTGAGCTGGTGTTTGCTGGGATGTAGGTTTCTTTGTCCTCCCAGTAATTCTCTGTCTTTCTGTACGTGTTGTGTTCTGTCCATGATAACTGTGGTTTGGCCTTTGTCTGATGGGAGGAAGATGATGGTTTGGTCCTGTGGTTTTAAGTGCCGCTTCCAAGGCTGCAAAGAATTCTAACCGGTTAGCATCGTCTGTGTTATAGTTGAGGCCTTTCTGGAGGATCTTGTGCTCTGCGATGGATCGTGGTCAGCTGGAGATGTTGACTACCCATTCGAGTTCAGGTACCTCTTTGCTTCTGGGGTTCAGCTTGAGCCGTTTGGTTGGAAGTTTGGTCTTCCTTTTTTCAGCTTGTTGTAGAGATGTAGTCTTGATGGTGCTTGTCAGCATTTCTGTGTGTTCTGGGGTTCCCGTTGCTCCTTGAGGTTGCCTATGGTGTACCATGCGGCATCACTGTAGCACACAAACCAACCAAAAGCCTCCAAGACATCTTAAGTAAACCAAAAGACCCAACATACAGTGCAAGGACTGTCTCAGCCACTGTGTAGGACAGACAGGCCGAAGACTAGCAGGGCGCATCCTTGAACACCAACCAGCAGTCAGAAGACATGACGGAAACTCCTCAATCTCACCACACGTGGACAGACTCGGCCACACTTTCAACTGGGAAACTGTGAGCATCCAAGACCAAGCCAAATCCAGAAATGATAGGAATTCCTTGGCATTCAGACAAGCCAGCCATCAACAGACTCATAGAGATAAACCCCATTTACACACCATTCAAAAGAGACAATGAAAAGGCTAAGAAGGAAACAAAAAGACCAGACCCACATCCTCTCCAGCAGCCAACACCCAGAGAAGCAGGGATTAACACCAGACAAACAATCAAGCAGAAAACAATGCCCGAATCAAGGAGAAAGCCACACCCCCACCAACACTGGCAGAGCAAGCGATTGTATATATTCCTGGACCGGGGGCTCTGCTCACTGCCACTCATGCCCTAGTCACCTCCCGTTTGGATTTCTGCCATGCGTTCTCCATGGGGCTGCCCTTCAAGAGAATCCGGAAGCTTCAGTTGATGCAAAATGCAGCAGCACAGGCAGTTATGTCTGCCCCTAGAGCAGTACACGTTACATCTCTGCTCCACAATCTGGATTGGCTGCTGATTTGCTTCCAGATCCGATTCAGGGGGCTGTTTTTCATCTTTAAAGCCCTCCATGGCATAGGGCCGGGTCATCTGAGGGACCACCTCTCCCCGATTACAGCTGCCCACCCCATCAGGTATGGCAGGGGAGGTATGTGTGGGTCCCATCTGCCCGGGGGTGACATTTGGCGGGTCGCAGGAGGCAGGCCTTCCCTGTTGCAACGCCCACTGCGTGGAGCCTTCTCCCCCCAGCAGTGAGATTGGTGCCTTCCCTCTCAGCATTCCACCAAGTCCCTCAAGATGTGTCTGCCCCTCGAGCAGTACACGTTACATCTCTGCTCCACAATCTGGATTGGCTGCTGATTTGCTTCCAGATCCGATTCAAGGGGCTGTTTTTCATCTTTAAAGCCCTCCATGGCATAGGGCCGGGTCATCTGAGGGACCACCTCTCCCCGATTACAGCTGCCCACCCCATCAGGTATGGCAGGGGAGGTATGTGTGGGTCCCATCTGCCCGGGGGTGACATTTGGTGGGTCGCAGGAGGCAGGCCTTCCCTGTTGCAACGCCCACTGCGTGGAGCCTTCTCCCCCCAGCAGTGAGATTGGTGCCTTCCCTCTCAGCATTCCAGTAAGTCCCTCAAGATGCGTCTGCCCCTAGAGCAGTACACGTTACATCTCTGCTCCACAATCTGGATTGGCTGCTGATTTGCTTCCGGATCCGATTCAAGGGGCTGTTTTTCATCTTTAAAGCCCTCCATGGCATAGGGCCGGGTCATCTGAGGGACCACCTCTCCCCGATTACAGCTGCCCACCCCATCAGGTATGGCAGGGGAGGTATGTGTGGGTCCCATCTGCCCGGGGGTGACATTTGGTGGGTCGCAGGAGGCAGGCCTTCCCTGTTGCAACGCCCACTGCGTGGAGCCTTCTCCCCCCAGCAGTGAGATTGGTGCCTTCCCTCTCAGCATTCCACCAAGTCCCTTAAGATGTGGCTGTGTGATCGGGCTTGGGGGTCACAGGGCACTGGGGAGATCTCACAATGGCTCCCTTAGTGTGCCTAATACTCTCCCCTTTTGTTCGGTGTGCCTTTGACCATCAGTAACAAACAGGCACAAACCCTTCACACACACTAGCATTAATGATGTTACCTAGTCAGGTAATAAAATGTCTGTAAGCAAACCACCAAGCTCAGAGAGCACCAAGGACTCAACCCCAAGCTACGTATATTCTGCCCGGAGCTACGTATATTCAGCCCGGAGCTACGTACATTCTGCCCGGAGCTACGTATGTTCAACCTGGAGCTACGTCCATTCTGCCCGGACCTACGTCCATTCAACCCAGAGCTACGTATACTCTGCCCGGAGCTACGTCCATTCTGCCCGGAGCTACGTCCATTCAACCCAGAGCTGCGTATACTCTGCCCAGAGCTACGTATATTCTGCCCGGAGCTACGTCCATTCTGCCCGGAGCTATGTACATTCTGCCCGGAGCTACGTCCATTCTGCCCTCAACTACATATATTCCGCCCGGAGCTACGTCCATTCTGCCCGGAGCTACGTCCATTCTGCCCTCAGCTACGTCCATTCTGCCCGGAGCTACGTCCATTCTGCCCGGAGCTACGTCCATTCTGCCCTCAGCTACGTCCATTCTGCCCGGAGCTACGTCCATTCTGCCCGGAGCTACGTCCATTCTGCCCTCAGCTACATATATTCTGCCCGGAGCTACGTCCATTCTGCCCGGAGCTACGTCCATTCTGCCTTCAGCTACATATATTCTGCCCGGAGCTATGTCCATTCTGCCCGGAGCTACGTCCATTCTGCCCTCAGCTACATATATTCTGCCCGGAGCTACATCCATTCTGCCCGGAGCTACGTCCATTCTGCCCTCAGCTACGTCCATTCTGCCCTCAGCTACATATATTCTGCCCGGAGCTACGTCCATTCTGCCCGGAGCTACGTCCATTCTGCCCGGAGCTACGTCCATTCTGCCCTCAACTACATATATTCCGCCCGGAGCTACGTCCATTCTGCCCGGAGCTACGTCCATTCTGCCCTGAGCTACGTCCATTCTGCCCGGAGCTACGTCCATTCTGCCCGGAGCTACGTCCATTCTGCCCTCAGCTACATATATTCTGCCCGGAGCTACATCCATTCTGCCCGGAGCTACGTCCATTCTGCCCTCAGCTACGTCCATTCTGCCCTCAGCTACATATATTCTGCCCGGAGCTACGTCCATTCTGCCCGGAGCTACGTCCATTCTGCCCTCAGCTACATATATTCTGCCCGGAGCTACGTCCATTCTGCCCGGAGCTACGTCCATTCTGCCCTCAGCTACATATATTCTGCCCTCAGCTACGTATATTCTGCCCTCAGCTACATATATTCAACCCCAAGCTACATATATTCAGCCTGAGCTACGTATATTCTGCCCTCAGCTACGTATATTCAACCCGCAGCTACGTATATTCAACCCGGAGCTACGTATATTCAACCCCGAGCTACATATATTCAACCCTGAGCCAAGTATATTCTCTTCTATTGTATCTCATCCTGAAAATACAGAAATAAAAAAATAGTATATTCCACAATATTCCCTATGTGGCATATTGGTGTTCTTTCATTTATTCCAACAACCGTAATCATTACATATTGTTTGAATTTGTATTCCTGGTCTAGAGCCAGTGCTGGATACAATTTTCCCAGTACTGCCTTGGTGCAGACGTCTCTCGTTTCTGCTGCTTCTCGTGTTACTAGCATCAAGCTCAGCATTTAAATAATCTGGACACATATCAGCAAGTATTTTCTGTTGTGCTTTTCCAGAACTTCTTGCATCATTTTGGAATGAGTGATAAACTGCTTTCCTAATGGAATATGCTGTTGGGACATGTGCTTTATATCCAGTGAACACTTGCCATCAACAGTGGAGATTATCTAGAAGCAGCCTTAGGTTTGTAGGAATAGGGAGGGAGGGAGGCTTCAAAACCGAATCAAGGACAAGTGAAAAAACAAGCATGATTTATCCCAAAATGCCAAGTATGAATAGACAAAGGGCTAGGTAGATCCAAGACTGGATGTGAGACACATTTTGTGAGTCAGAAGTAATCACCTGTAATAGCCGAGAGAGCACCACTCACTAGGAACAAAGAGCCAGGAATTACGCCAATGAGAACTGGCTAACTGAGTACAGGAAGATAACAGTCAAAGTTAGTCAATGTTAGCCTATCAAGAAATCTCAAGTCAAGTGAGATGTTAGAAAAGCTGCCACCAAGCATCTGGTTGAAGGCTGTGGATTTAGCATTAGTTTAAAAATTAGATCAGGAAACACAGACAAAATTAGTTTCTAAGTTGCACATCTCTGTTTCTATGCCTTATCAAGAGGAAACACTTCTGTCCATAAAGAATGCATACCAGTATGACACAGTTCAATGTGAATTTATCCTGTATAGGCATAATCCAGATGAGATATAATTCTGTAACTAAGAGATTGGGCTATGGATCAGAAAATCTATAAATGGCCTCCCCATGAACTCAACAGATGTCTTAGACAAGCCATGATCTCTTCGCTCAGCACATTTATGAAAGGAATATACAGATTTATACAACATGGCTGTGGTAAGGATTTCAGAATAATGTTTATGAGAAGCACTGTGAATGTGGAAAAGATACGGTGGGTTTCCTTGCAACAAAGTATTGAAATGAATTTGGCAGTTCCTGTACCGCAAATCTGCTCCCAACAAGAAATGGAAAAGCAACAACATAATGCAAAGGAAGGGTCATATCTGAAAGCTTCAATTTAATAGAATTTGATCCATGGTAAGCCTATATCAGGTCTACCTGTAAGTTGCATATATTGGCAAGTTCCTAGGTGCTTGCTAATACTATTACCGGCATGTCTCCCAAGGTTTGCTTTTGATCTTTGGTCTTTTCATTTTAATTGATAAATAAAATAGAAATACAATAAAAGCTTGCCTTGGCATTTTTGATACAATGCCAAGCTGATGTTGGGTCAACTAGTGACGACTCAGCTGTTGCTTGTTTCAGTTCTGCAGCTACCTGAATCCCTGCCCAGCGAATAGAGGGCTGACCCTTGGTAGGACAAGGAGCTTGAGATAGGACTGCCCATAAGTTTACTCTACAATCAAGGATTTCAGGGCCTGAGGTCCAAAATCTAGGCAATTTGTAATATCTTTTTAGCTAGTTTCATTTATTGTTCCACTGCTTCCCTTTTGGTAGCTACTTAGACAATTTAGCTGGACTGAAGAAAGTGGTCCTTTTCCATTTTTCACCCTGTGTGAATTCTCATTGTAACAGCTATAGTGCAGGTAGTTCTTGAGTTACAACCAATTGTTTAGTGACCATTCAAAGTTACAACAGCACTGAACGAGTGGGACTTATGACTGGTCCTCAGAGTTCCACCATCGCAGCATCCCTGCAGTCATGTGATCGCAATCCAGGTGCTTGGTACCCGGCTCACAATTACGTCACAGCGAGCCGTGGCCACACGATTGTGATTTCCAATGTTCCCTGCTGGCTTTCCACAAGCAAAGTTAATGGGGAAGCCTGCAGGAAGTTGGAAGTTGCAGTCAAGTGAGGTCCTTGCTTAACAACCCACACAGTCCTCGTTTAACAACAGTAACCAGGACTGCCGTAATTGCCATTGCTAAGCGGTGCGGTCACGTAATGTTGCACTTTACAAATGTGTTGCTTAGCAATGGCAATTCCAGTCCCAATTGCCATCATAAGCCAAGGACTACCTATAATTTTGTAAGTCTACATGCGATTCCCCCTCCCTCCCCCTATTTTTATGTGAACTAGGGAGGGGCTTGTCTGAGGCAGTTTCTCAGGTTACAGTTCTGCCCAGGACTCAGGTTTCTTTTATCTGACCGTTGCCTTGGCAGTGGCTCTTCCTTCTGTCCCTCGAGGCCATTCCCTCTTCCCTCGACAGATTAGTACACCATAAACCCAACTATTGTGTTTTATTAAACATGGTCAGTGGCTTAGCATGTGGTGTGAACTAGTCACTAGGGGTTGTGTCAAAAAATGATAAGAACCACTTCTAACTCTGGGTTTAGTACTACGAACCAGCTGACATCTGGAGTTGCTTCTCACAGTTTTCAAATCAGAGGCCTGCAGTTTCTTTTGTTTAATACATAAATCAGTAGGAAGTCCTTTGTCTTTTTATTTCTGGAGGGGAGGGCAGCAGGAAATCTCACTTCTAGATAAAGCACCAAGATGTAATTGCCACATTATATTTTCTAAAAATGCTAATGTAGGCCGTGGAAGCATTCATGTAAATAAAGATGACAGAGGCTGGCACTCTGCTTTGCAGCTCACCACGTTTTTATTACATTTTTGCTGCTTCTTTTTTCTTACATCAAAATCAGGGGTGGCAGACATCTTGGTGGATGTCTATAGACCTCTGGTTGCCAATCCCCATCATAAATGGAGACAAATTGTAGGATGAATGTGGAATGCTAAGAAGACCCCTGCTGTTCATTGACCCTGCTCCCTGCTTCCTCTTTGTCCTTCATTTCAACCCACACCAATTCAGACTCCTCCATCTTTCTGTTGACATCAGAAGAGAAGTGACAAAAATTGTACTGTTCTGGCAAAGCTTTGGGAAAAATGCTGGGAATAGCAATAGTTGAGTTTGTTTTTTCAGTGAAGCCTCTGATGATGATGGCTTGGTTTATGGATACAGGTGTGACCTCACGCTAGCTCACAAACAAGGGGCTGCCTAAATGCTACAAAAGCAACTTGTTGGTCTACCTTTCCTTACCTTTTGCCTTTGAGAGCCAAGTGACAGCTTTCCCTACACGCGACATTTAGAAAACCTCTGGAAATTGCTGTGGATTGATTTTGCGCCTGTTGCGGTATGCAAAGGAAATAGAAAAAGGGTGTTTAGATCTAAAGACTCCTTGGTGGTATTAATATATTATCTAATGCTAACTGCTGAAGTGAAAATCATTAACTTGTACTTAAAGAATCAAACCCTTATCGATGTAATGATGCTCACCTTAATACAGAAGTAGCTAATTAAATCCCTTCAGAATTTAGGCTAGAGGAATTTGGATAGAGAACAGAGGGAGGGGAGATGGTGAATTGAGAAGGAGCTGAGTGATCCACTTAGTCCCTCTAACCTTTGATAAGAGATGTTCCAGAGATCATCTCTAGTGCCTGCCACAAACTACTGCAGTCTTCATTGTTCTAGGATAGGAAGCCAGCGAAGCATTCATTCCATTCCATTCCATTGGTTGTCTTCTCTCCCAGTTATTTAGCAGCTGGAGGGAATTTGGTGTGCTCAGTTCTCATGGGACTGTGTGAGACACTTCCCTGTGCCTTTCCCCTCCCATCTTTTCCTACCTTTATTTAACAGACTTTGCCAGAGACATCTGGCCCCTCTCTTAGGATCTCTCTTGTAGCTGTATAATGCAGCTTGTAACCCTTCAGATTCAGAGCTGTAGAGTTGCTCTGGAGTAAATGAGGGTGCCCACCGAGCATCTATCCACAACTCTTTATCCATATACATCTTTTCCCACGATCATGCTGCAAGGCCAAAAAACTCCTGTGGAACTGAAATTTGGCAAATTTTATAAAGCATTAAATGACATAAAAATAACCATAAAACAGGTGATGACATAACACAAATGTCATAAAACATTTCCTGTGCTGATGTTTGTGCTATACAGTTCAACATGGGCTGTTTCCAAGGCAAATATGTCTCTGAATGGACCCCCAACTTTCCCAGGGAAGGCAGTACATTAGAAGCTCTGCCATTGTTAGAGGCTTTGAGGAATCTGGTGAGGAAATATCTCTGAAACAATGGCCAGACGGGTCACGGGGTGTCTAGTATACATTTAAAATTAAGCTTAACAGCAGCAGACATCCAAGTCCATCATTACTTTAGCTGTTCAGAATGTCTTCTCCTACACCATCTGTCCTTTGTCTTTTTATTTCTGGAGGGGAGGGCAGCAGGAAATCTAACTTCTAGATAAAGCACCAAGATGTAATTGCCACATTATATGTTCTAAAAATACTAATGTAGGCCGTGGAAGCATTCATGTAAATAAAGATGACAGAGGATGGCACTCTGCTTTGCAGCTCACCACGTTTTTATTACATTTTTGCTGCTGCTTTTTTCTTACATCAAAATCAGGGGTGGCAGACATCTTGGTGGATGTCTATAGACCTCTGGTTGCCAATCCCCATCATAAATGGAGACAAATTGTAGGATGAATGTGGAATGCTAAGAAGACCCCTGCTGTCCATTGACCCTGCTCCCTGCTTCCTCTTTGTCCTTCATTTCAACCCACACCAATTCAGACTCCTCCATCTTTCTGTTGACATCAGAAGAGAAGTGACAAAAATTGTACTGTTCTGGCAAAGCTTTGGGAAAAATGCTGGGAATAGCAATAGTTGAGTTTGTTTTTTCAGTGAAGCCTCTGATGATGATGGCTAAGTTTATGGATACAGTTGTGACCTCACGCTAGCTCGCAAACAAGGGGCTGCCTAAATGCTACAAAAGCAACGTGTTGGTCTACCTTTCCACCCTGACCTTTGGGAGCAAAGTGAGAGCTTTCCTCATATGCCACACCCAAAAAACTTCAGTTTGATTCAACCTCTCTGTGGGGAGCTCCAGGCTGGCAGGCAGGTAAAGTGGCTGCTGCCAGGTAGGGGAGGAAGCAAAGGGGTGCCTGTGCGTGCAGGGGGGGGGGGTCAGGGGTTGCATGAGGGTGAGTGAGAGGCACTGTACAGGTCGCAGGGGTGCATGAGGGTGTGAGGGGGTGTGCAACAGGTGCCACATGGATTAAGAAGGGCGCATGAGGGCACAACGGGGTGCTGAAGAGGTGCTGCATGGGTCAGGGAGGGTCAGGGAGGGTGCGTGAAGGCACAAGAACACCACAGGGGTTGGGGAAGTTGTGCAAGGGTGCGAGGGCGTGCACTAGGGTGTGAGAGAGGCATGGCGAGGGTTGGGGAGGGTGCACAGGGATGCATTAGTGGCCAGTGCAGCATGAGTGCAGAGTGGCTGGGGGAGGTATGTGGGGGTGGGAGACTTACCCCAGCGACTTGCAACCTTCCTTGCCGGCTTCCCCATTGACTTTCTGGGGAAGCCGGCAGGGAAGGTTGCAAATGGCAATCACGTGACAATGGGGCACTTGGCAACCGGTTGTCAGTGCCAGCGGATTGCCAAGCACTCAAATCGCGATCGTGTGACTACAAGGGTGCTCGGATGGCCAGAACCCCGAGGACCAGTTGTAGCCACCATTTGTTCAGTGCCATCAACACTTTTGGAACATTATGTGCTGTTCTGGATACCGTCTCTCAAAACTTACATGCTGATTTTCCTAATAAAATGTTAATGCGATTCCTCATTCTCACCTATTAATTTATCTTCTAGCGTCCTATGTGAACAATACTGTTGGTTAAAATGGATCAAGAATATTGGAACCAGCAACCAAACATGATAAAGTTTCAAGGAGATCAGGTATGAGAAAACATTTTGTTCATGGGCCACCTTAAATGCCCTGTCTCCCAAAGTGATTCCCACATACCATTACACAAACTGATGTGTAGTTCTGTTGTGGAAGCATCCTAGGGCAATGTCAGCCCTCCCAGGCAAACCAGACAGGAAACACGATGAGATGAGCGAATTCTACTTTATTGTAAGGCTCCATTAACAGAATCTGGCAAGTCTGAAAGTACAAATCTCCCGCCCTCCCCATTTACCGCCTGAGTAATTAGGGCAGGGCCTTCCTAAGTTTCTTCCTCTGGCCACTACTCTGTTGCAGGCTTCTTTCTCTTTTATCTGATCGTTCCCTAGGCAGCATCTCTTCTCCCCATCTTCCAAGGCCACCCTCACGTGCCATCCCAGGAACTGTGCCCCACTTTTGGAGGACATGTTCTATTAGCCCTGTTTCCTGCAAGAAGCCTCAAATGGTGGTCTGTGCAAAGAGCAGATGGATACTACCTCAACCATGCACACGCTGAAGTATTATGTTCTTCTTTCCAAATAAGTATTTTGGGAGGCTGGAAAGAAGCTTGCCAGTCTCATGGCAGTCTGTGTGCATGACTACAAATCAAAAAGTTGAAAATCAATGGGGCAGCACTGTACTTTCTAATGTTATTCCGTTTTCCATCAAACCCAGAAACAGAGAGCAAGTGTAGCTACTCCATGTATTTATTTGACCTTGGTTGTATATAGGAGATCTGTGCCTATTTCTTGTTTCTATGATTGAAGCTTGGAAAATCTATTCTAACAAATTAAGATGAAATTGCTGTTTTAGCTAGCTGGTATTTTCTGTGACTAAGTAATGTATACACACTTGTGTGTCTTTATTATGTTACTGTATTATAAACCCACTTACTGTTTTAATTGCTGTTAAGCGACGTGCTTCTGGATCACACCACAGCCAGTTTTCCAGGGATCAAGAACACGTGATGATGTGTTTGGAAGCGGAGCTTAGAAAAAACAAGCTACAGGCTGCTTTGTAAGTCTTGGCATAGTTGAAAATACTTTCCTATGGTGCCCTTTTCATTTCAGAAAGATGTGCTTTCCAGAGCTGCCCAGAGTTCTTGCTTTTTTGTGTCACATTGCATACATCCATCAAGGACCAAAGTTTACCTTATGGTAGTCATTTATAGATATATAAATATCTATATATAGATATAACTAGATTAAATCCAACCCACACTGAGTTATTTAATGTCCCAGGTTTTAAGGGACGTTAAGGGAAGACTTTAATGTCTCAAATAATTCACGCTGAAATCAGTTAAATTAAAAAGAAATTTCCTTCATGTTGATACTGTGCTTTGTTCACGGTTATTTGTATATGAGTAATGGAGAGGATACTCCATGTTACATAATCTGTTACAATTGATTGAGACAGTACATTATAAAATAATATACAATTATGGTAAATAATTGTATAATAAAATGTAAGACATAAATATTCTAAATGTAATAATATCATACATGCTGCACAAACATTTTTAGATATCCTCTCCAGAATGATTTCTGAAAAGTATTCTGTAATGATTTGCTGTTTATTATCTTGATTGAGCATGTGCCATCAAGTCAGTTTGAAGCATTTCCCGTCCTGGAGGGGGGTGGTGGTGGCTTGGATTTGTCTTGGAAGGAAAGGTCCTCAAAAAGAACAAATTCAGGGCTGCCTAGAATCATCTGTGATGTCTTGAATTGCGCCTGGAAAACAATCAGCAACCAGGGCAGATTTTTTAACGTGGACATAGTCCACGAAGGCAATCATGCACAATAAGTAAAAAAGAAGAGAGAAGAACTTGTATTATGATTGGTTTCCTTTTGCTAGCTTAGACTCTATTATTGGGTTTATAAGAGTATTCTTACTGTATCATTTTAAAAGGGGTTTTAAAAAGCTTTATGTGTGGGATTCATCTTAAGTTTCCTTTGCATTGTAGAAAATCGGGAAATAAATGAGGAGCTAAGCAAATAAATAAAACTGAAACTTGACATCCGGACCATAATAAGCAGTTCTCACCACCTAATAGAAAAATTAACTGTTTGTCTTCTTTCACATTACTACACACTAGTCAGCATCCCCAAGTTGATTATTGCAGTAGGTTAAACATCAGTTCCCATAATCCAGAGCCTTAACATTCAACACTTTGGGGGGCCACATTTAATAGATTCTCCATGCCCTTGCTATGGCCAAAAGTCTGATATTGCAACATTGGAAGGATAAATCTATGGCCCTATTGACTCAGTGGACTGAAGACCTGATTACACCTACCTCCTATGAGAGGATTGCCTACAGACATAGACTTCGTATGGATAAATATGATGAAATATGAGACTCATTTTTACAAAATACAGTGGTTTTAGGGAAAAGCATATTGGATATATAATTGTATTAGAAATAAATATATATAGAGAGAGATACTTGCATTAGATATATATAGAGAGAGAGAGAGAGAATTGTATGTTATTGTTGTAATAACATTATATTTTGTATTTTTATTTTCTTTGTTATAGTTTTCTTATTTTTTAAGCACTTGCTATTTTTTATAACAACACATGTATCTTTGTTTATTTTTTGTTTTGTTACTTATTTCTGTCATTATTTTCAAAAGCGATAAAAATAAATAAATAAAAATTTCTGGAGGCCACATTTGAACAGACAGTTACTACTAAATGTTATTGTACTATAAATATTTCCAAAATTCTGTAAAAAATGTTCCAAAAAGAGCAAAAAGAATCTTAGTTTCTATACTGATATTCTTACTATTGTTGTTCCTAGACATGAACATGTAATCATTATGAAATATAAATACCATCTTATAAATATTTAGATAAATTGCAAAGGATGTTCAAGGACAATGTAACTATTATTATTAGCTGAATGTTATTTATAATATTCTTCAATAAGTGACCAAATACTGAAAGTAATTTTCCCCCCGTGACAAAAAAGGGAAAGAGCTTAATGTATTATGGCTCATTACAGTTGCAATCCTACATATACAAATCTAGAAGTAAGTCTCATGGAAGTGAATGGGACTTTTCAATAGTTATGTATAGGATAGTTCTTTTGAACTCCCCCTCACCAAATAAACAAACAAACATTTATATGTGTTTGGAGTGAGCGTTTCCTGACATCAAAGCATTTCTCATTATAGTTAACTAAGAATACAGTAGACTATCAGTTAACTGGAACTCAAGCAACCAGCAGAAAAATCGAACCAGCACTCTCAAGCAACCAGGGGGAAAAAACGACTCTCTCAAGCGACCGGCAAAACAATCTGTATCTCTCTGCTGCCATCTAGTGGGTATTAGGGTTTAATAGTAACTCTCAAGCACCCAGAAACTGAGAGTCTACTGTATTTTGTTATTGTTCCAGATTCATATCTCACCTTCTGATTTTTATAGAGTGATTGATCTTTTGAGGAAGGACCAGCATGGTTCACAGATGGAAGAAGACGATTTAGGATCGTATATGTATGGAGAGGATGAAGGAAGCTTTGGGTATGCTTGTGAAGAATCCCAAGAAGAAGAATGTTCTGAAGCATCTGATCAAGATGAGGGCGAGTGGCTGTATGTAAACATAGATGTACCCCTCTACCACCTCCAAGAGGAAGAACCTGAAATATCACATCTCACTGTGGAGGAGCTGCCAGAAGAATCTTGGGAAGGTCTACAGGAGGGAAGCCTAAAATGGAAAGCATTGCCTGAAGTCCCTGTGGAAAACCTCATAACAGAAGGTAATGAAATACATCAAACAGAGGGACAAGGAAGACCACCTCATCTTTCCAAAGGAGTGCTTTGTCGAGGAAAACAGGTATATGAAGAGCCAGCATAAAAGAGTTTAGAGACAGATATGGATCTATGGATATAGATGATATAGATATAGATAACAATAACAAAAAAATACAAATAAACATAAATACAAATACAGCCAAGCAATCCAAAAGCCATGGTGTTAACATAACCATGCAACGGGGCCCTTCTCACACTTGGGGCCCCAGGCCTGGGCACAAAGCCAGGTTTTCAAGGCCTTCTGGAAAGCCAACAGGCTCAGGGGCATCCTAATATCCGGAGGGAGGATGTTCCAGAGGGCAGGCGCCACAGCAGAAAAGGCACACTTCCTGGTCCCTGCCAGCCAACATTCTTTGGCTGAGAGGACCTGGAGCATGCCCATCTTGCTGGACCGGATTGGACGGGCAGAACTAACTGAGAAAAGACGGTCCCTGAGGTAACCCGGTCCCAAGCCACGAAGGGCTTTAAAGGTTTAGTCATACGTATGTGTGAAATGGGTTTCAGAAAAAAAATCTATTTAATCCAGAACCAGAATTTAATTACATTAAGCTAAAAGAATGAAAAACATAGGCCGAAACAAGAAATTACAAAAGAAGGAAGGAGAGTTTGAAGGAGAAAGGAAGAAGATGAGGACGACAAAAGGCATCTGTTGAAGTGAGCTGTGGCTCATGAAAGCTTATGCCTTTTAACAACTTATGTCAATCAGAAAAGCTGCTCCCAGACTCCTCCTGACTTTTTACCCACAGTTCAATAGCAACTCTGAATAAAAGTGGTTCAAGCCCTCACATCGCTTGGAAAAGAAGCCTTTGTGAAACCTTGCAATGTCATTCCCAAGGCTGGTCTAGACTAGGAACAGGCGGCCCCTGTTTCTTCTGGAAGGATAGTCCTCACATCTCCCCTTGGCTGGCTGGGGCTAGGAGGAGTTCAGCTAAAGACACATGGAAAGCTGCATGTGCCCCATCCTTGGTGTAGAGAATACTCAACATGATGACCAAGAGGCTCCCTTCTAGTTTCCTCACTAGAGACCTCATAAATAAATGCGGCATCTTTCTCTTCTGAACTCTAAGCTCAAGAGCCCAATCAGGACTGGAGCCTCTGCACTTAAGGAGAGCGGTTACTCTTTTGTCTGTGCTGGAGGGTGGATGGAAATGCCACCTTCAGATGGCCTTTGGCTACAAAAGGAAGCTCTTCCCTGAAGTAAATACATCCTGTGGAGGACATCGTTAATCCCCTGTGTGCAGGGGATTCACCAACGTAGCCCCATCGCAGATCATTTAGAGCAGCCTTTCTCAAACGGGGTTCTACAAGAGGTTGCTAGGGGTTTCATGAGAAATCCTAAAAATATATATATAATTTTCAAAGTTTGCGCCCCTTGCAATGCTAGCTGTAGATATAATAATTTTTAGGCAGGGTTCCCTGAGATTTGAAAATTATTTCAAGGGTTCTTCCAGGTAAAAAGGTTGAGAAAGACTGTTAGGGAGACAGAAAGGGGGAGAGAAATTCAACTACTAGTGGTTGACCATAAAATAAAAACAGTTTGAATGTAAAGCAGAGACTCAAGAATACAAAAGCCATATCTGAGGAGTTAGAAGTGAAAAATGATGCTAGGATTGTCACAGGGCCTATTGCACATAGGTGAAATCTAGGATTTCGTGTTTTAAGCCTTGCATTTCAGAGAATAGCGTGTTAATAATCTGCATGTTATTTTTACTTGGGAAGATTTAGAAGAGTTGCAAAGAAGTATCTGACAGAAAGCCAGGAGGAGTCTGGAGGCACCTTTTCTGACTAACAAACTGACTAAAATTTGCCTTTTAATAAAATTTGTTAGGTAGAAAGGGGCGTCCAGATTCCTTCTAAAAGAAGTATCAGAATTTATCTGAAAGAGATGGAGCTATTTGGGAGGCAACCGTAGGACTTAGAGGCTGTTTGGTAATCAAAACCTGAATCATCAAATTAAGTTACTTGCTATTATTATCATGTAATCTATGCAATGACCGTACGATCAATACAGTTATTAATATCATACATGCACATGTAATACATATACATATAATACATGTAATATCATACATGTCCCTGAAAATCTATAGTCACTTGCTGTTTTGTGATTTGCTCCTCGTTGCTTTCAGATGTTCAAGAATAATCTGTGCAGCCTCAGCTCATGTTACAGGTAGGTCTTATTCTAATAAAGGTAGGTGTATGAGTAGATATAGTTAATCTGCCTGAGTATACTCAGGCTTGACTTAAAGTCACCTGAGAAAAAGTTTTCTAATGTCTCCTCACAAAGTTTATAATACTGAAATGAGGCGAGTGTCCTTGAAAACGAAACTAGATTAAGGCCTGGGCCTAAGTCCAATCTACACTGTGATTGGTTGCTGGTGACATCACTGAAGTAGGCAGGGCTGCAATTTCAGAGAGACGCAGGACTGTTTTCCGAGTGCGAGTGGATATTTTTGTATTTGCCTTTGTGAAGTTCTGTATGGGTTTCAAAGTTATTTTCTGCCAAATAATGACCAGAAATTGTGCCTCCAATTCTCAGTTAACGGCTAGGGCGAATTTCTGGGTAGGGCTACAAAAAGGGCGTTAGGAGCTATACGCTGCCCACTTCTGCCTTAAACCCTAGCATTTAACACGGCAGGCCGTTGTTCTGTTGTCTATAACTGCTGCCCCCTCAGCTTCATACTTCAAGTTCTTCCTCTTTTCTCGCCCCGATGTAACTGGCGTCTCTCTGAACTTTTGTTCTTTCTGTATTAGCTGATTCCCAGAATACTATTCCCCTTTTCCAGTGAGTTCAATTTTGAAATTAAACTCACTGGAAATTAATTTTAATTTGCCAAATGATTTCTGCACACTGCAGAGTTCTAACAGACTTGCCAATTTAAATCACAGCTAATCCATGCTTCCCCCAAGACTCTTGGGTAATCTCTGGAGGATTTTTGGGAGAGGGGCACATGGGTGATCCCAAAGGGGAGAAATCAAGAATAATAAAAGGAGGAAGGCCACCAAAATAATGAATTGTTTTGACTGTACTTTTCTGTTCCCTGGGTCTTTCGGAGGACTTTTGTGTAGAGAGAGGTTGGGCCTGTGTGAATAATTTATCCTATAGGAGGGCTGTCCTGCCCCCAGAGTCAGACTGACAGCATTAATTGTCCCTTAACCCTAATTAAAACCAAATAAATAAATTATACCAACTAGACCTTAAAAAATGAGCACAGAACAACCATGGAGAGTTATTGCTACCTGCAGTAGCAATAACTCTCCTCAGTCAGTTTCATAGTGGTAGTTTTGAAGGGTGGCAAGGAAACCCACCCAGAATACACATTTATGGTGTAGATATTACACACACACACACACACACACACACAGCCCTCTTGGAAGACATTCATCATCTTAACAACTTTCCAAAACAACCAGAACACAAACAGGCCAACCTTAAAAACCTATAAAATACAAAACAACATTAAGTTCCTCCACCCGATTCCTGAACTATTTGTGAGGGATCTCACAAGATCCTATAAGAACAAGAAAATTAGGAGAAAAGGAACTCTTCAGGTGGTGGTGAAGATCTCTATAACCCCCCTTCTCTTTAGACCTAAATCTGCCTCTCCTCTCCCTTTCCCTTCCCTTCCTTTGTTTTGTAAGAGGAGAGCAAAATGGAAATTGGGATGACCTGTTGCAGCCTTGGACCACCTGGCATTCTTAAACTGTATTTGAACTGACAGAATGGCCAAACTAGCTAGGAATTCTAGATCTTTTAGCCCCAAACAACTGGAGACTAACAGATGTATTTATTTATTTGCTCAATTTATAAAGCCACCCAACTCATGTACGTGACTCTGGGCAGCTCACACAGTTAAAATAACAAAACAAACAAACAACACAGAGACACAAACAGTAAATAAGCAAAACAACAACTAAAACAATTAGAACAATCTGCAGGAGAGCCTGTATCTCCCAAACAGGGCAACTGCTCCGTAGGCAGCATACTTCCCCCAGATCCCCAGGGACAACGGCCAAGCCGTGTCTTCGGGGCCTTCCGAAAGGCCAGCAGGGTTGGGGCCAAATTGAGGTCAGCCACCCAGTTGCCTTTGTAGGAACAGGATCCAGTGTTCCCACTCTAAGTGTCTGGAAATGGCCCTGTCCCTTGAACGGTCTGGATTGGAAATGGAAGTGTTCCCCCTCAATGCTTTCCTGCAAGTGTGCTGCTCCATGCTTGATGCTGAACTGGTGCTCTCTGCCCTTTCTCGAGGTGGTCTGATTGTGGCCCTTGAGACCCGCATTGGTCTCAGAATGGTCCTCATTGCAGCCCGATGCTTAACTTCCCACCACAGTGGCCTAAACACAGAGCAGGCACGAGCCCTTTCCCTCTGGCACCCTGCATGATGGGAGGAATTTGAGAGGCCCTTGGTCAGGCTGGGTCCAAGGCGCCAACGCCCAGTGTTCCGAACCAACGTGGCTTGGTTGAGTGCAGACGATGGAGCTTTGAAAGCATCCAGCGGAGAAGGCTGGCCTAAGGAAAGGCTAGTGGGCATAGTAAGCCAGCAACGTTTTCCTAACGAGCTGTTCTCTTTCTTGGGTTCTTTTCAGAAGACACCGAGGGCAATTCTGGAAGATTCTCCTGATCCTAATCCTTCTCGCATTAGTGTTTATATGTGCAGTGCACTGTAACCAGCACTGCAGAGTCAAGAGGCGCATTAGACCTTTCTAACTTTACGGAACCAGGGTAGAAAAGCTCCAGTCAGCATTATTAGCGATCTCCTTCTGTGGAGTCCTGGTGCTTTCTTGCTTTGCAGACATTTCATCACCCGACTAGAGAACATCATCGGTGCGAGGGACGGGAGGGGAGGCTGCTCCCTGTTTATATACAGTCGCTTGCCCTGCCAGTGTTGGTGGGGGTGGGATATTTCCTCCTTGGCAGTGCCTTGATTCAGGCATTGTTTTCTGCCTGATCGTCTGTCTGGTGTTTATCCCTGCTTCTCTGGGTGTTGTCTGCTGGAGAGGACCCATTCTGGTCTTTTTGTTTCCTTCTTAGCGTCTTTTTTTTTTGGTCTCTTTTGAACGGTGTGTAAATGGGGATAATCTCTGTGTGTCTGTTGATGTGTTGATGGCTGATGGCTGATTTGTCTGAATGCCAACCTTTCAGGAATTCCCCAGCATTTCTGGATTTGGCTGGTCTCGGATGCTCACAGTTTCCCAGTCGAAAGTGTGGTTGAGTCTGTCCACGTGTGGTGAGATTGAGGAGTTTTCGTCATGTCCTCTGACTGCCGGTTGGTGTTTGTGGATGCGCTCGGCTGGTCTTCTGCCTGTCTGTGCTACACAGTGGCTGTCACAGTCCTTGCACTGCATGTTGTAGATGGCTCCTGTTTTTCTGTTCGTGGGCTACTGGTCTTTTGGTTTGCTTAAGACGTTCTGGAGGGCTTTAGTTGGCTTGTGTGTTACAGCGATGCCATGTGGTAGTAGTCGTCTGTTGGTTGTTCCTGAGATGTTTCTGATGTATGAAAGCGTTATCCTTTTTCATAGCTTGCGTTGGTCGTGCTGTAGTGGGTTGAGTGGTCAGGCACTTTTTGGTAAAGTTCTGTGGGTACCCGTTTTGTTGGGAGATGTTGTGCAGGCGGTCTGTTTCCTTTTTCTGGTGTTCCGGGTTGCTGCAGTGTGTTTGTGCTCCTCTGAATAGTGTTCTTACACAGCTCCTCTTGTGGGAGGAGAATATGGCTAGGTCAGGTGCATTGCGTAGAGCTGCTGCCATGGATTCTTTCGCTAATTCCAGATCTATGGATATAGAGAGAGTGCTGTGACATCAAATGAAACCATAATTAAAGCAATTGTATTCCCACTAGTAACATATGGCTGTGAGAGCTGGACGATAAGATAGGAAGATGGATGCTTTTGAACTGTGGTGTTGGAGGAAAATCCTGAGAGTGCCTTGGACTGCAAGAAGATCAAACCAGTCCATACTCCGGGAAATAAAGCCAGACTGCTCACTTGAGGGAAGGATATTAAAGGCAAAACTGAAATACTTTGGCCACATAATGAGAAGACGGGACACCCTGGAGAAGACGCTGATGCTGGGGAGAGTGGAGGGCAAAAGGAGGAGGGGCCGACCAAGGGCAAGATGGATGGATGATATTCTAGAGGTGACGGACCCGTCCCTGGGGGAGCTGGGGGTGTTGACGACCAACAGGAAGCTCTGGCGTGGGCTGGTCCATGAAGTCATGAAGAGTTGGAAGCGAATAAACGAATAAACAACAAAAGTTAGGCTGTGGAGGGTCCTCTTGACCAGGTTGACTAGTTTCAGTTTTGAGCTGGTGTTTGCTGGGATGTAGGTTTCTTTGTCCTCCCAGTAATTCTCTGTCTTTCTGTACGTGTTGTGTTCTGTCCATGATAACTGTGGTTTGGCCTTTGTCTGATGGGAGGAAGATGATGGTTTGGTCCTGTGGTTTTAAGTGCCGCTTCCAAGGCTGCAAAGAATTCTAACCGGTTAGCATCGTCTGTGTTATAGTTGAGGCCTTTCTGGAGGATCTTGTGCTCTGCGATGGATCGTGGTCAGCTGGAGATGTTGACTACCCATTCGAGTTCAGGTACCTCTTTGCTTCTGGGGTTCAGCTTGAGCCGTTTGGTTGGAAGTTTGGTCTTCCTTTTTTCAGCTTGTTGTAGAGATGTAGTCTTGATGGTGCTTGTCAGCATTTCTGTGTGTTCTGGGGTTCCCGTTGCTCCTTGAGGTTGCCTATGGTGTACCATGCGGCATCACTGTAGCACACAAACCAACCAAAAGCCTCCAAGACATCTTAAGTAAACCAAAAGACCCAACATACAGTGCAAGGACTGTCTCAGCCACTGTGTAGGACAGACAGGCCGAAGACTAGCAGGGCGCATCCTTGAACACCAACCAGCAGTCAGAAGACATGACGGAAACTCCTCAATCTCACCACACGTGGACAGACTCGGCCACACTTTCAACTGGGAAACTGTGAGCATCCAAGACCAAGCCAAATCCAGAAATGATAGGAATTCCTTGGCATTCAGACAAGCCAGCCATCAACAGACTCATAGAGATAAACCCCATTTACACACCATTCAAAAGAGACAATGAAAAGGCTAAGAAGGAAACAAAAAGACCAGACCCACATCCTCTCCAGCAGCCAACACCCAGAGAAGCAGGGATTAACACCAGACAAACAATCAAGCAGAAAACAATGCCCGAATCAAGGAGAAAGCCACACCCCCACCAACACTGGCAGAGCAAGCGATTGTATATATTCCTGGACCGGGGGCTCTGCTCACTGCCACTCATGCCCTAGTCACCTCCCGTTTGGATTTCTGCCATGCGTTCTCCATGGGGCTGCCCTTCAAGAGAATCCGGAAGCTTCAGTTGATGCAAAATGCAGCAGCACAGGCAGTTATGTCTGCCCCTAGAGCAGTACACGTTACATCTCTGCTCCACAATCTGGATTGGCTGCTGATTTGCTTCCAGATCCGATTCAGGGGGCTGTTTTTCATCTTTAAAGCCCTCCATGGCATAGGGCCGGGTCATCTGAGGGACCACCTCTCCCCGATTACAGCTGCCCACCCCATCAGGTATGGCAGGGGAGGTATGTGTGGGTCCCATCTGCCCGGGGGTGACATTTGGCGGGTCGCAGGAGGCAGGCCTTCCCTGTTGCAACGCCCACTGCGTGGAGCCTTCTCCCCCCAGCAGTGAGATTGGTGCCTTCCCTCTCAGCATTCCACCAAGTCCCTCAAGATGTGTCTGCCCCTCGAGCAGTACACGTTACATCTCTGCTCCACAATCTGGATTGGCTGCTGATTTGCTTCCAGATCCGATTCAAGGGGCTGTTTTTCATCTTTAAAGCCCTCCATGGCATAGGGCCGGGTCATCTGAGGGACCACCTCTCCCCGATTACAGCTGTCCACCCCATCAGGTATGGCAGGGGAGGTATGTGTGGGTCCCATCTGCCCGGGGGTGACATTTGGTGGGTCGCAGGAGGCAGGCCTTCCCTGTTGCAACGCCCACTGCGTGGAGCCTTCTCCCCCCAGCAGTGAGATTGGTGCCTTCCCTCTCAGCATTCCAGTAAGTCCCTCAAGATGCGTCTGCCCCTAGAGCAGTACACGTTACATCTCTGCTCCACAATCTGGATTGGCTGCTGATTTGCTTCCGGATCCGATTCAAGGGGCTGTTTTTCATCTTTAAAGCCCTCCATGGCATAGGGCCGGGTCATCTGAGGGACCACCTCTCCCCGATTACAGCTGCCCACCCCATCAGGTATGGCAGGGGAGGTATGTGTGGGTCCCATCTGCCCGGGGGTGACATTTGGTGGGTCGCAGGAGGCAGGCCTTCCCTGTTGCAACGCCCACTGCGTGGAGCCTTCTCCCCCCAGCAGTGAGATTGGTGCCTTCCCTCTCAGCATTCCACCAAGTCCCTTAAGATGTGGCTGTGTGATCGGGCTTGGGGGTCACAGGGCACTGGGGAGATCTCACAATGGCTCCCTTAGTGTGCCTAATACTCTCCCCTTTTGTTCGGTGTGCCTTTGACCATCAGTAACAAACAGGCACAAACCCTTCACACACACTAGCATTAATGATGTTACCTAGTCAGGTAATAAAATGTCTGTAAGCAAACCACCAAGCTCAGAGAGCACCAAGGACTCAACCCCAAGCTACGTATATTCTGCCCGGAGCTACGTATATTCAGCCCGGAGCTACGTACATTCTGCCCGGAGCTACGTATGTTCAACCTGGAGCTACGTCCATTCTGCCCGGACCTACGTCCATTCAACCCAGAGCTACGTATACTCTGCCCGGAGCTACGTCCATTCTGCCCGGAGCTACGTCCATTCAACCCAGAGCTGCGTATACTCTGCCCAGAGCTACGTATATTCTGCCCGGAGCTACGTCCATTCTGCCCGGAGCTATGTACATTCTGCCCGGAGCTACGTCCATTCTGCCCTCAACTACATATATTCCGCCCGGAGCTACGTCCATTCTGCCCGGAGCTACGTCCATTCTGCCCTCAGCTACGTCCATTCTGCCCGGAGCTACGTCCATTCTGCCCGGAGCTACGTCCATTCTGCCCGGAGCTACGTCCATTCTGCCCGGAGCTACGTCCATTCTGCCCTCAGCTACATATATTCTGCCCGGAGCTACGTCCATTCTGCCCGGAGCTACGTCCATTCTGCCTTCAGCTACATATATTCTGCCCGGAGCTATGTCCATTCTGCCCGGAGCTACGTCCATTCTGCCCTCAGCTACATATATTCTGCCCGGAGCTACATCCACTCTGCCCGGAGCTACGTCCATTCTGCCCTCAGCTACGTCCATTCTGCCCTCAGCTACATATATTCTGCCCGGAGCTACGTCCATTCTGCCCGGAGCTACGTCCATTCTGCCCGGAGCTACGTCCATTCTGCCCTCAACTACATATATTCCGCCCGGAGCTACGTCCATTCTGCCCGGAGCTACGTCCATTCTGCCCTGAGCTACGTCCATTCTGCCCGGAGCTACGTCCATTCTGCCCGGAGCTACGTCCATTCTGCCCTCAGCTACATATATTCTGCCCGGAGCTACATCCATTCTGCCCGGAGCTACGTCCATTCTGCCCTCAGCTACGTCCATTCTGCCCTCAGCTACATATATTCTGCCCGGAGCTACGTCCATTCTGCCCGGAGCTACGTCCATTCTGCCCTCAGCTACATATATTCTGCCCGGAGCTACGTCCATTCTGCCCGGAGCTACGTCCATTCTGCCCTCAGCTACATATATTCTGCCCTCAGCTACGTATATTCTGCCCTCAGCTACATATATTCAACCCCAAGCTACATATATTCAGCCTGAGCTACGTATATTCTGCCCTCAGCTACGTATATTCAACCCGCAGCTACGTATATTCAACCCGGAGCTACGTATATTCAACCCCGAGCTACATATATTCAACCCTGAGCCAAGTATATTCTATTGTATCTCATCCTGAAAATACAGAAATAAAAAAATAGTATATTCCACAATATTCCCTATGTGGCATATTGGTGTTCTTTCATTTATTCCAACAACCGTAATCATTACATATTGTTTGAATTTGTATTCCTGGTCTAGAGCCAGTGCTGGATACAATTTTCCCAGTACTGCCTTGGTGCAGACGTCTCTCGTTTCTGCTGCTTCTCGTGTTACTAGCATCAAGCTCAGCATTTAAATAATCTGGACACATATCAGCAAGTATTTTCTGTTGTGCTTTTCCAGAACTTCTTGCATCATTTTGGAATGAGTGATAAACTGCTTTCCTAATGGAATATGCTGTTGGGACATGTGCTTTATATCCAGTGAACACTTGCCATCAACAGTGGAGATTATCTAGAAGCAGCCTTAGGTTTGTAGGAATAGGGAGGGAGGGAGGCTTCAAAACCGAATCAAGGACAAGTGAAAAAACAAGCATGATTTATCCCAAAATGCCAAGTATGAATAGACAAAGGGCTAGGTAGATCCAAGACTGGATGTGAGACACATTTTGTGAGTCAGAAGTAATCACCTGTAATAGCCGAGAGAGCACCACTCACTAGGAACAAAGAGCCAGGAATTACGCCAATGAGAACTGGCTAACTGAGTACAGGAAGATAACAGTCAAAGTTAGTCAATGTTAGCCTATCAAGAAATCTCAAGTCAAGTGAGATGTTAGAAAAGCTGCCACCAAGCATCTGGTTGAAGGCTGTGGATTTAGCATTAGTTTAAAAATTAGATCAGGAAACACAGACAAAATTAGTTTCTAAGTTGCACATCTCTGTTTCTATGCCTTATCAAGAGGAAACACTTCTGTCCATAAAGAATGCATACCAGTATGACACAGTTCAATGTGAATTTATCCTGTATAGGCATAATCCAGATGAGATATAATTCTGTAACTAAGAGATTGGGCTATGGATCAGAAAATCTATAAATGGCCTCCCCATGAACTCAACAGATGTCTTAGACAAGCCATGATCTCTTCGCTCAGCACATTTATGAAAGGAATATACAGATTTATACAACATGGCTGTGGTAAGGATTTCAGAATAATGTTTATGAGAAGCACTGTGAATGTGGAAAAGATACGGTGGGTTTCCTTGCAACAAAGTATTGAAATGAATTTGGCAGTTCCTGTACCGCAAATCTGCTCCCAACAAGAAATGGAAAAGCAACAACATAATGCAAAGGAAGGGTCATATCTGAAAGCTTCAATTTAATAGAATTTGATCCATGGTAAGCCTATATCAGGTCTACCTGTAAGTTGCATATATTGGCAAGTTCCTAGGTGCTTGCTAATACTATTACCGGCATGTCTCCCAAGGTTTGCTTTTGATCTTTGGTCTTTTCATTTTAATTGATAAATAAAATAGAAATACAATAAAAGCTTGCCTTGGCATTTTTGATACAATGCCAAGCTGATGTTGGGTCAACTAGTGACGACTCAGCTGTTGCTTGTTTCAGTTCTGCAGCTACCTGAATCCCTGCCCAGCGAATAGAGGGCTGACCCTTGGTAGGACAAGGAGCTTGAGATAGGACTGCCCATAAGTTTACTCTACAATCAAGGATTTCAGGGCCTGAGGTCCAAAATCTAGGCAATTTGTAATATCTTTTTAGCTAGTTTCATTTATTGTTCCACTGCTTCCCTTTTGGTAGCTACTTAGACAATTTAGCTGGACTGAAGAAAGTGGTCCTTTTCCATTTTTCACCCTGTGTGAATTCTCATTGTAACAGCTATAGTGCAGGTAGTTCTTGAGTTACAACCAATTGTTTAGTGACCATTCAAAGTTACAACAGCACTGAACGAGTGGGACTTATGACTGGTCCTCAGAGTTCCACCATCGCAGCATCCCTGCAGTCATGTGATCGCAATCCAGGTGCTTGGTACCCGGCTCACAATTACGTCACAGCGAGCCGTGGCCACACGATTGTGATTTCCAATGTTCCCTGCTGGCTTTCCACAAGCAAAGTTAATGGGGAAGCCTGCAGGAAGTTGGAAGTTGCAGTCAAGTGAGGTCCTTGCTTAACAACCCACACAGTCCTCGTTTAACAACAGTAACCAGGACTGCCGTAATTGCCATTGCTAAGCGGTGCGGTCACGTAATGTTGCACTTTACAAATGTGTTGCTTAGCAATGGCAATTCCAGTCCCAATTGCCATCATAAGCCAAGGACTACCTATAATTTTGTAAGTCTACATGCGATTCCCCCTCCCTCCCCCTATTTTTATGTGAACTAGGGAGGGGCTTGTCTGAGGCAGTTTCTCAGGTTACAGTTCTGCCCAGGACTCAGGTTTCTTTTATCTGACCGTTGCCTTGGCAGTGGCTCTTCCTTCTGTCCCTCGAGGCCATTCCCTCTTCCCTCGACAGATTAGTACACCATAAACCCAACTATTGTGTTTTATTAAACATGGTCAGTGGCTTAGCATGTGGTGTGAACTAGTCACTAGGGGTTGTGTCAAAAAATGATAAGAACCACTTCTAACTCTGGGTTTAGTACTACGAACCAGCTGACATCTGGAGTTGCTTGTCACAGTTTTCAAATCAGAGGCCTGCAGTTTCTTTTGTTTAATACATAAATCAGTAGGAAGTCCTTTGTCTTTTTATTTCTGGAGGGGAGGGCAGCAGGAAATCTCACTTCTAGATAAAGCACCAAGATGTAATTGCCACATTATATTTTCTAAAAATGCTAATGTAGGCCGTGGAAGCATTCATGTAAATAAAGATGACAGAGGCTGGCACTCTGCTTTGCAGCTCACCACGTTTTTATTACATTTTTGCTGCTTCTTTTTTCTTACATCAAAATCAGGGGTGGCAGACATCTTGGTGGATGTCTATAGACCTCTGGTTGCCAATCCCCATCATAAATGGAGACAAATTGTAGGATGAATGTGGAATGCTAAGAAGACCCCTGCTGTTCATTGACCCTGCTCCCTGCTTCCTCTTTGTCCTTCATTTCAACCCACACCAATTCAGACTCCTCCATCTTTCTGTTGACATCAGAAGAGAAGTGACAAAAATTGTACTGTTCTGGCAAAGCTTTGGGAAAAATGCTGGGAATAGCAATAGTTGAGTTTGTTTTTTCAGTGAAGCCTCTGATGATGATGGCTAAGTTTATGGATACAGGTGTGACCTCACGCTAGCTCACAAACAAGGGGCTGCCTAAATGCTACAAAAGCAACTTGTTGGTCTACCTTTCCTTA
>NW_026948320.1:0-23835 GCF_035149785.1 Candoia aspera
TGCCTGAATTGTTGCCGTTACTTACTTACATAACGCTATTTACTTACTTTACGCTATTTACTTAACTTACGTTACTTACTTACGCTATTTACTTACCTTAAGTTTACTTACTTATCTTACGTTACTTACTTACTTTAAGATATTTACATAACACGTTACTTAACTTACGCTATTTACTTACTTTACGCTATTTACTTACCTTACCTTACTTACTTACCTTACCTTACTTACTTACTTTATGCTATTTACTTAACTTACGTTACTTACTTAACTTACGCTATTTACTCACTTTACGCTATTTACTTAACTTACGTTACTTTACGCTATTTACTTTCTTTACGCTATTTACTTATCTTACGGTTACTTACTAATTTACGCTAAGTAAATAGCGTAAAGTAAGTAAATAGCGTTAAGTAAGTACGTAACGTAAGCTAATATCTTACGTTACTTACTTTACGCTTATTTACTTAACTTACGTTACTTACTTATCTTACGTTACTTACTTACTTTATGCTATTTAACTTACATTACTTACTTAACTTACGCTATTTAGTTACTTTACGCTATTTACTTAACTTACCTTACTTCCTTATCTTACCTTACTTACTTACTTTATGCTATTTACTTAACTTACGTTACTTACTTAACTTACGCTATTTACTTACTTTACGCTATTTACTTAAGTTACGTTACTTTACGCTATTTACTGACTTTACGCTATTTACTTATCTTGCGTTACTTACTTAATTTACGCTAAGTAAATAGCGTAAAGTAAGTAAATAGCGTTAAGTAAGTCAGTAACGTAAGCTAATATCTTACGTTACTTAGTTTACGCTATTTACTTAACTTACGTACTTACTATCTTACGTTACTTACTTACTTTATGCTATTTAACTTACATTACTTACTTAACTTACGCTATTTAGTTACTTTACGCTATTTACTTAACTTACCTTACTTCCTTATCTTACCTTACTTACTTTATGCTATTTACTTAACTACGTTACTTACTTAACATACGCTATTTAGTTACTTTACGCTATTTACTTAACTTACCTTACTTCCTTATCTTACCTTACTTACTTACTTTATGCTATTTAACTTACATTACTTACTTAACTTACGCTATTTAGTTACTTTACGCTATTTACTTAACTTACCTTACTTCCTTATCTTACCTTACTTACTTACTTTATGCTCTTTACTTAACTTACATTACTTACTTAACTTACGCTATTTAGTTACTTTACGCTATTTACTTAACTTACCTACTTCCTTATCTTACCTACTTACTTACTTTATGCTATTACTTAACTTACGTTACTTACTTAACTTACGCTATTTACTTACTTTACGCTATTTACTTAACTTACGTTACTTCACGGTATTTACTGACTTTACGCTATTTACTTATCTTACGTTACTTACTTATTTTACGCTAAGTAAATAGCGTAAAGTAAGTAAATAGCGTTAAGTAAGTCAGTAACGTAAGCTAATATCTTACGTTACTTAGTTTACGCTATTTACTTAACTTACGTTACTTACTTATCTTACGTTACTTACTTACTTTATGCTATTTACTTAACTTACATTACTTACTTAACTTACGCTATTTAGTTACTTTACGCTATTTTCCTTAACTTGCGTTACTTACTTTACGCTATTTACTTACTTTACGCTATTTACTTGTCTTAAGTTACTTACTTACTTTATGCTAAGTAAATAGCGTAAAGTAAGTAAATAGCGTAAAGTAAGTAATGTCATGTTCACCGTTTCAAAGTGCCTGGTACATTGTAACGCCTCGCATGCCATTTCCTTGGAGGGGGTTACTCTCAAGACCGGTTGCTAAATCCACTCTACTGAGGTGTTATCTCTTGGCTGCTGTATTGGAATGTGTTTGGGTTAGGTCATGAGTCAAGGTTGCTTTCCAGGCGCAGGCTAACGGTTTCTAGCACCTGGGAAGGGGCGGTTGCCTTGGCCGGGCGAGGGAGGGGTGCTTCTCAAGCAAGGGGATTTAGTTTGTATTTTCGCGCGCTTTTGCCCAGACGTGCTATTCGTGGAAAGCGAATGAGTCGAGCGAGGGAGAGCCCGACTCCACCATGCGGCGACCCGATAGAGCCCCTGTGGGAGAGCTCTCGGCGATCCAGGAGGAGGCGCGTTCGGGGTGGGAGGGCGATGCTGCCGGCATGAAAACCGCGCCAGAGACCACGTCACGACCCTGGGCTCCCAGGGTGGAACTCGCGCCGCCGCCCGCCCCTGAGCTGACGCTGACAGCCTGTACGGGTGGATCCAGCTGGCGGGAAAGGCTGAGCATGCCCACGAGGTGTTTGCGCAGAGACGGGCGGCGAAGTCGGGGCGAGACGGGAAACCCACCCACCCTTCGGACACCGCAGGGAGGCCCGGACAACGTTCGTGGGAAGAGGAGAAGGAGCGCCGCTACGCGAAGGGGCCGTGCCTGTGCTGCGGCAAAGAGGGGCACCGCGCGGCGGCGTGCCCGAGGGGAAAGGGCGAGGACCGGCAGGGAAAGTCGACTGCGAAGTCCGCCTCGCTACAGAGAAAGATGAAGCTGCAGTGGCTGACAGCGAGATGGAGAGCGTGCTTTCTACGGGGACGAGGGCGAGCCTGATTGTTGCCGTTACTTACTTACATAACGCAATTTACTTACTTTACGCTATTTACTTAACTTACGTTACTTACTTTACGCTATTTACTTACCTTAAGTTACTTACTTATCTTACGTTACTTACTTACTTTAAGATATTTACATAACACGTTACTTAACTTACGCTATTTACTTACTTTACGCTATTTACTTACCTTACCTTACTTACCTTACCTTACTTACTTACTTTATGCTATTAACTTACGTTACTTACTTAACTTACGCTATTTACTTACTTTACGCTATTTACTTAACTTACGTTACTTTACGCTATTTACTTTCTTTACTCTATTTACTTATCTTACGTTACTTACTTAATTTACGCTAAGTAAATAGCGTAAAGTAAGTAAATAGCGTTAAGTAAGTCAGTAACGTAAGCTAATATCTTACGTTACTTACTTTACGCTATTTACTTAACTTACGTTACTTACTTATCTTACGTTACTTACTTACTTTATGCTATTTAACTTACATTATTTACTTAACTTACGCTATTTAGTTACTTTACGCTATTTACTTAACTTACCTTACTTCCTTATCTTACCTTACTTACTTACTTTATGCTATTTACTTAACTTACGTTACTTACTTAACTTACGGTATTTACTTACTTTACGCTATTTACTTAACTTACGTTACTTTACGCTATTTACTGACTTTACGCTATTTACTTATCTTACGTTACTTACTTAATTTACGCTAAGTAAATAGCGTAAAGTAAGTAAATAGCGTTAAGTAAGTCAGAAACGTAAGCTAATATCTTACGTTACTTACTTTACGCTATTTACTTAACTTACGTTACTTACTTATCTTACGTTACTTACTTACTTTATGCTCTTTACTTAACTTACATTACTTACTTAACTTACGCTATTTAGTTACTTTACGCTATTTACTTAACTTACCTTACTTCCTTATCTTACCTTACTTACTTACTTTATGCTATTTACTTAACTTACGTTACTTACTTAACTTACGCTATTTACTTACTTTACGCTATTTACTTAACTTACGTTACTTCACGGTATTTACTGACTTTACGCTATTTACTTATCTTACGTTACTTACTTATTTTACGCTAAGTAAATAGCGTAAAGTAAAGTAAATAGCGTTAAGTAAGTCAGTAACGTAAGCTAATATCTTACGTTACTTAGTTTACGCTATTTACTTAACTTACGTTACTTACTTATCTTACGTTACTTACTTACTTTATGCTATTTACTTAACTTACGTTACTTACTTAACTTACGGTATTTACTTACTTTACGCTATTTACTTAACTTACGTTACTTTACGCTATTTACTGACTTTACGCTATTTACTTATCTTACGTTACTTACTTAATTTACGCTAAGTAAATAGCGTAAAGTAAGTAAATAGCGTTAAGTAAGTCAGAAACGTAAGCTAATATCTTACGTTACTTACTTTACGCTATTTACTTAACTTACGTTACTTACTTATCTTACGTTACTTACTTACTTTATGCTCTTTACTTAACTTACATTACTTACTTAACTTACGCTATTTAGTTACTTTACGCTATTTACTTAACTTACCTACTTCCTTATCTTACTTACTTACTTACTTTATGCTATTTACTTAACTTACGTTACTTACTTAACTTACGCTATTTACTTACTTTACGCTATTTACTTAACTTACGTTACTTCACGGTATTTACTGACTTTACGCTATTTACTTATCTTACGTTACCTTACTTATTTTACGCTAAGTAAATAGCGTAAAGTAAGTAAATAGCGTTAAGTAAGTCAGTAACGTAAGCTAATATCTTACGTTACTTAGTTTACGCTATTTACTTAACTTACGTTACTTACTTATCTTACGTTACTTACTTACTTTATGCTATTTACTTAACTTACATTACTTACTTAACTTACGCTATTTAGTTACTTTACGCTATTTACTTAACTTACCTTACTCCTTATCTTACCTTACTTACTTACTTTATGCTATTTACTTAACTTACGTTACTTACTTAACTTACGCTATTTACTTACTTTACGCTATTTACTTAACTTACGTTACTTTACGCTATTTACTGACTTTACGCTATTTACTTATCTTACGTTACTTATTTTACGCTAAGTAAATAGCGTAAAGTAAGTAAATAGCGTTAAGTAAGTCAGTAACGTAAGCTAATATCTTACGTTACTTAGTTACGCTATTTACTTATCTTACGTTACTTACTTATCTTACGTTACTTACTTACTTTATGCTATTTACTTAACTTACATTACTTACTTAACTTACGCTATTTAGTTACTTTACGCTATTTACTTAACTTACCTTACTTCCTTATCTTACCTTACTTACTTACTTTATGCTATTTACTTAACTTACGTTACTTACTTACTTACGCTATTTACTTACTTTATGCTATTTACTTAACTTACGTTACTTTACGCTATTTACTGACTTTACGCTATTTACTTATCTTACGTTACTTATTTTACGCTAAGTAAATAGCGTAAAGTAAGTAAATAGCGTTAAGTAAGTCAGTAACGTAAGCTAATATCTTACGTTACTTAGTTTACGCTATTTACTTAACTTACGTTACTTACTTATCTTACGTTACTTACTTACTTTATGCTATTTACTTAACTTACATTACTTACTTAACTTACGCTATTTAGTTACTTTACGCTATTTTCTAACTTGCGTTACTTACTTTACGCTATTTACTTACTTTACGCTATTTACTTGTCTTAAGTTACTTACTTACTTATGCTAAGTAAATAGCGGAACGTAAGTAAATAGCGTAAAGTAAGTAATGTCATGTTCACCGTTTCAAAGTGCCTGGTACATTGTAACGCCTCGCATGCCATTTCCTTGGAGGGGGTTACTCTCAAGACCGGGTTGCTAATTCACTCTACTGAGGTGTTTATCTCTTGGCTGCTGTATTGGAATTGTGTTTGGGTTAGGTCATGGAGTCAAGGTTGCTTTCCCAGGCGCAGGCTAACGGTTTCTAGCACCTGGGAAGGGCGGTTGCCTTGCCGGGCGAGGGAGGGGTTGCTTCTCAAGCAAGGGGATTTAGTTTGTATTTTCGCGCGCTTTTGCCAGACGTGCTATTCGTGGAAGCGATGAGTCGAGCGAGGAGAGCCCGACTCCACCATGCGGCGACCCGATAGAGCCCTGTGGGAGAGCTCTCGGCGATCCAGGAGGAGGCGCGTTCGGGTGGGAGGGCGATGCTGCCGGCATGAAAACCGCGCCAGAGACCACGGTCACGACCCCGGGCTCCCAGGTGGAACTCGCGCCGCCCGCCCGCCCCTGAGCTGACCCTGATAGCCTGTACGGGTGGATCCAGCTGGCGGGAAAGGCTGAGCATGCCCACGAGGTGTTCGCGCAGAGACGGGCGGCGAAGTCGGGGCGAGACGGAAACCCACCCACCCTTCGGACACCGCAGGGAGGGCCCGGACAACGTTCGTGGGAAGAGGAGAAGGAGCGCCGCTACGCGAAGGGGCCGTGCCTGTGCTGCGGCAAAGAGGGGCACCGCGCGGCGGCGGTGCCGAGGGGAAAGGGCGAGGACCGGCAGGGAAAGTCGACTGCGAAGTCCGCCTCGCTACAGAGAAAGATGAAAGCTGCAGTGGCTGACAGTGAGATGGAGAGCGTGCCTTTCTACGGGGACGAGGGCGAGCCTGAATTGTTGCCGTTACTTACTTACATAACGCTATTTACTTACTTTACGCTATTTACTTAACTTACGTTACTTACTTTACGCTATTTACTTACCTTAAGTTACTTACTTATCTTACGTTACTTACTTACTTTAAGATATTTACATAACACGTTACTTAACTTACGCTATTTACTTACTTTACGCTATTTACTTACCTTACCTTACTTACTTACCTTACCTTACTTACTTACTTTATGCTATTTACTTAACTTACGTTACTACTTAACTTACGCTATTTACTCACTTTACGCTATTTACTTAACTTACGTTACTTTACGCTATTTACTTTCTTTACGCTATTTACTTATCTTACGTTACTTACTTAATTTACTCTAAGTAAATAGCGTAAAGTAAGTAAATAGCGTTAAGTAAGTACGTAACGTAAGCTAATATCTTACGTTACTTACTTTACGCTATTTACTTAACTTACGTTACTTACTTATCTTACGTTACTTACTTACTTTATGCTATTTAACTTACATTACTTACTTAACTTACGCTATTTAGTTACTTTACGCTATTTACTTAACTTACCTTACTTCCTTATCTTACCTTACTTACTTACTTTATGCTATTTACTTAACTTACGTTACTTACTTAACTTACGCTATTTACTTACTTTACGCTATTTACTTAACTTACGTTACTTTACGCTATTTACTGACTTTACGCTATTTACTTATCTTGCGTTACTTACTTAATTTACGCTAAGTAAATAGCGTAAAGTAAGTAAATAGCGTTAAGTAAGTCAGTAACGTAAGCTAATATCTTACGTTACTTAGTTTACGCTATTTACTTAACTTACGTTACTTACTTATCTTACGTTACTTACTTACTTTATGCTATTTAACTTACATTACTTACTTAACTTACGCTATTTAGTTACTTTACGCTATTTACTTAACTTACCTTACTTCCTTATCTTACCTTACTTACTTACTTTATGCTATTTACTTAACTTACGTTACTTACTTAACTTACGGTATTACTTACTTTACGCTATTTACTTAACTTACGTTACTTTACGCTATTTACTGACTTTACGCTATTTACTTATCTTACGTTACTTACTTAATTTACGCTAAGTAAATAGCGTAAAGTAAGTAAATAGCGTTAAGTAAGTCAGTAACGTAAGCTAATATCTTACGTTACTTACTTTATGCTATTTACTTAACTTACGTTACTTACTTATCTTACGTTACTTACTTACTTTATGCTCTTTACTTAACTTACATTACTTACTTAACTTACGCTATTTAGTTACTTTACGCTATTTACTTAACTTACCTTACTTCCTTATCTTACCTTACTTACTTACTTTATGCTATTTACTTAACTTACGTTACTTACTTAACTTACGCTATTTACTTACTTTACGCTATTTACTTAACTTACGTTACTTCACGGTATTTACTGACTTTACGCTATTTACTTATCTTACGTTACTTACTTATTTTACGCTAAGTAAATAGCGTAAAGTAAGTAAATAGCGTTAAGTAAGTCAGTAACGTAAGCTAATATCTTACGTTACTTAGTTTACGCTATTTACTTAACTTACGTTACTTACTTATCTTACGTTACTTACTTACTTTATGCTATTTACTTAACTTACATTACTTACTTAACTTACGCTATTTAGTTACTTTACGCTATTTTCCTTAACTTGCGTTACTTACTTTACGCTATTTACTTACTTTACGCTATTTACTTGTCTTAAGTTACTTACTTACTTTATGCTAAGTAAATAGCGTAAAGTAAGTAAATAGCGTAAAGTAAGTAATGTCATGTTCACCGTTTCAAAGTGCCTGGTACATTGTAACGCCTCGCATGCCATTTCCTTGGAGGGGGTTACTCTCAAGACCGGGTTGCTAATTCCACTCTACTGAGGTGTTATCTCTTGGCTGCTGTATTGGAATGTGTTTGGGTTAGGTCATGGAGTCAAGGTTGCTTTCCCAGGCGCAGGCTAACGGTTTCTAGCACCTGGAAGGGGCGGTTGCCTTGGCCGGGCGAGGGAGGGGTTGCTTCTCAAGCAAGGGGATTTAGTTTGTATTTTTCGCGCGCTTTTTGCCAGACGTGCTATTGGTGGAAAGCGATGAGTCGAGCGAGGGAGAGCCCGACTCCACCATGCGGCGACCCGATAGAGCCCCTGTGGGAGAGCTCTCGGCGATCCAGGAGGAGGCGCGTTCGGGGTGGGAGGGCGATGCTGCCGGCATGAAAACCGCGCCAGAGACCACGGTCACGACCCCGGGCTCCCAGGGTGGAACTCGCGCCGCCGCCCGCCCCTGAGCTGACCCTGACAGCCTGTACGGGTGGATCCAGCTGGCGGGAAAGGCTGAGCATGCCCACGAGGTGTTCGCGCAGAGACGGGCGGCGAAGTCGGGGCGAGACGGGAAACCCACCCACCCTTCGGACACCGCAGGGAGGCCCGGACAACGTTTGTGGGAAGAGGAGAAGGAGCGCCGCTACGCGAAGGGGCCGTGCCTGTGCTGCGGCAAAGAGGGGCACCGCGCGGCGGCGTGCCCGAGGGGAAAGGCGAGGACCGGCAGGGAAAGTCGACTGCGAAGTCCGCCTCGCTACAGAGAAAGATGAAAGCTGCAGTGGCTGACAGCGAGATGGAGAGCGTGCCTTTCTACGGGGACGAGGGTGAGCCTGAATTGTTGCCGTTACTTACTTACATAACGCTATTTACTTACTTTACGCTATTTACTTAACTTACGTTACTTACTTTACGCTATTTACTTACCTTAAGTTACTTACTTATCTTACGTTACTTACTTACTTTAAGATATTTACATAACACGTTACTTAACTTACGCTATTTACTTACTTTACGCTATTTACTTACCTTACCTTACTTACTTACCTTACCTTACTTACTTACTTTATGCTATTTACTTAACTTACGTTACTTACTTAACTTACGCTATTTACTTACTTTACGCTATTTACTTAACTTACGTTACTTTACGCTATTTACTTTCTTTACGCTATTTACTTATCTTACGTTACTTACTTAATTTACGCTAAGTAAATAGCGTAAAGTAAGTAAATAGCGTTAAGTAAGTCCGTAACGTAAGCTAATATCTTACGTTACTTACTTTACGCTATTTACTTAACTTACGTTACTTACTTATCTTACGTTACTTACTTACTTTATGCTATTTAACTTACATTACTTACTTAACTTACGCTATTTAGTTACTTTACGCTATTTACTTAACTTACCTTACTTCCTTATCTTACCTTACTTACTTACTTTATGCTATTTACTTAACTTACGTTACTTACTTAACTTACGCTATTTACTTACTTTACGCTATTTACTTAACTTACGTTACTTTACGCTATTTACTGACTTTACGCTATTTACTTATCTTACGTTACTTATTTTACGCTAAGTAAATAGCGTAAAGTAAGTAAATAGCGTTAAGTAAGTCAGTAACGTAAGCTAATATCTTACGTTACTTAGTTTACGCTATTTACTTAACTTACGTTACTTACTTATCTTACGTTACTTACTTACTTTATGCTATTTACTTAACTTACATTACTTACTTAACTTACGCTATTTAGTTACTTTACGCTATTTTCTTAACTTGCGTTACTTACTTTACGCTATTTACTTACTTTACGCTATTTACTTACTTTACGCTATTTACTTGTCTTAAGTTACTTACTTACTTTATGCTAAGTAAATAGCGGAACGTAAGTAAATAGCGTAAAGTAAGTAATGTCATGTTCACCGTTTCAAAGTGCCTGGTACATTGTAACGCCTCGCATGCCATTTCCTTGGAGGGGGTTACTCTCAAGACCGGGTTGCTAATTCCACTCTACTGAGGTGTTATCTCTTGGCTGCTGTATTGGAATGTGTTTGGGTTAGGTCATGGAGTCAAGGTTGCTTTCCCAGGCGCAGGCTAACGGTTTCTAGCACCTGGGAAGGGGCGGTTGCCTTGGCCGGGCGAGGGAGGGGTTGCTTCTCAAGCAAGGGGATTTAGTTTGTATTTTCGCGCGCTTTTGCCAGACGTGCTATTCGTGGAAAGCGATGAGTCGAGCGAGGGAGAGCCCGACTCCACCATGCGGCGACCCGATAGAGCCCCTGTGGGAGAGCTCTCGGCGATCCAGGAGGAGGCGCGTTCGGGGTGGGAGGGCGATGCTGCCGGCATGAAAACCGCGCCAGAGACCACGGTCACGACCCCGGGCTCCCAGGGTGGAACTCGCGCCGCCGCCCGCCCCTGAGCTGACCCTGACAGCCTGTACGGGTGGATCCAGCTGGCGGGAAAGGCTGAGCATGCCCACGAGGTGTTCGCGCAGAGACGGGCGGCGAAGTCGGGGCGAGACGGGAAACCCACCCACCCTTCGGACACCGCAGGGAGGCCCGGACAAGGTTCGTGGGAAGAGGAGAAGGAGCGCCGCTACGCGAAGGGGCCGTGCCTGTGCTGCGGCAAAGAGGGGCACCGTGCGGCGGCGTGCCCGAGGGGAAAGGGCGAGGACCGGCAGGGAAAGTCGACTGCGAAGTCCGCCTCGCTACAGAGAAAAATGAAAGCTGCAGTGGCTGACAGCGAGATGGAGAGCGTGCCTTTCTACGGGGACGAGGGCGAGCCTGAATTGTTGCCGTTACTTACTTACATAACGCTATTTACTTACTTTACGCTATATACTTAACTTACGTTACTTACTTTACGCTATTTACTTACCTTAAGTTACTTACTTATCTTACGTTACTTACTTACTTTAAGATATTTACATAACACGTTACTTAACTTACGCTATTTACTTACTTTACGCTATTTACTTACCTTACCTTACTTACTTACCTTACCTTACTTACTTACTTTATGCTATTTACTTAACTTACGTTACTTACTTAACTTACGCTATTTACTTAACTTACGTTACTTTACGCTATTTACTTTCTTAACGCTATTTACTTATCTTACGTTACTTACTTAATTTACACTAATTAAATAGCGTAAAGTAAGTAAATAGCGTTAAGTAAGTCCGTAACGTAAGCTAATATCTTACGTTACTTACTTTACGCTATTTACTTAACTTACGTTACTTACTTATCTTACGTTACTTACTTACTTTATGCTATTTAACTTACATTACTTACTTAACTTACGCTATTTAGTTACTTTACGCTATTTACTTAACTTACCTTACGTCCTTATCTTACCTTACTGACTTACTTTATGCTATTTACTTAACTTACGTTACTTACTTAACTTACGCTATTTACTTACTTTACGCTATTTACTTAAGTTACGTTACTTTACGCTATTTACTGACTTTACGCTATTTACTTATCTTACGTTACTTACTTATTTTACGCTAAGTAAATAGCGTAAAGTAAGTAAATAGCGTTAAGTAAGTCAGTAACGTAAGCTAATATCTTACGTTACTTAGTTTACGCTATTTACTTAACTTACGTTACTTACTTATCTTACGTTACTTACTTACTTTATGCTATTTACTTAACTTACATTACTTACTTAACTTACGCTATTTAGTTACTTTACCCTATTTTCTTAACTTGCATTACTTACTTTACGCTATTTACTTACTTTACGCTATTTACTTGTCTTAAGTTACTTACTTACTTTATGCTAAGTAAATAGCGTAAAGTAAGTAAATAGCGTAAAGTAAGTAAATAGCGTTAAGTAAGTCAGTAACGTAAGCTAATATCTTACGTTACTTACTTTACGCTATTTACTTAACTTACGTTACTTACTTATCTTACGTTACTTACTTACTTTATGCTCTTTACTTAACTTACATTACTTACTTAACTTACGCTATTTAGTTACTTTACGCTATTTACTTAACTTACCTTACTTCCTTATCTTACCTTACTTACTTACTTTATGCTATTTACTTAACTTACGTTACTTACTTAACTTACGCTATTTACTTACTTTACGCTATTTACTTAACTTACGTTACTTCACGGTATTTACTGACTTTACGCTATTTACTTATCTTACGTTACTTACTTATTTTACGCTAAGTAAATAGCGTAAAGTAAGTAAATAGCGTTAAGTAAGTCAGTAACGTAAGCTAATATCTTACGTTACTTAGTTTACGCTATTTACTTAACTTACGTTACTTACTTATCTTACGTTACTTACTTACTTTATGCTATTTACTTAACTTACATTACTTACTTAACTTACGCTATTTAGTTACTTTACGCTATTTTCTTAACTTGCGTTACTTACTTTACGCTATTTACTTACTTTACGCTATTTACTTGTCTTAAGTTACTTACTTACTTTATGCTAAGTAAATAGCGTAAAGTAAGTAAATAGCGTAAAGTAAGTAATGTCATGTTCACCGTTTCAAAGTGCCTGGTACATTGTAACGCCTCGCATGCCATTTCCTTGGAGGGGGTTACTCTCAAGACCGGGTTGCTAATTCCACTCTACTGAGGTGTTATCTCTTGGCTGCTGTATTGGAATGTGTTTGGGTTAGGTCATGGAGTCAAGGTTGCTTTCCCAGGCGCAGGCTAACGGTTTCTAGCACCTGGGAAGGGGCGGTTGCCTTGGCCGGGCGAGGGAGGGGTTGCTTCTCAAGCAAGGGGATTTAGTTTGTATTTTCGCGCGCTTTTGCCAGACGTGCTATTGGTGGAAAGCGATGAGTCGAGCGAGGGAGAGCCCGACTCCACCATGCGGCGACCCGATAGAGCCCCTGTGGGAGAGCTCTCGGCGATCCAGGAGGAGGCGCGTTCGGGGTGGGAGGGCGATGCTGCCGGCATGAAAACCGCGCCAGAGACCACGGTCACGACCCCGGGCTCCCAGGGTGGAACTCGCGCCGCCGCCCGCCCCTGAGCTGACCCTGACAGCCTGTACGGGTGGATCCAGCTGGCGGGAAAGGCTGAGCATGCCCACGAGGTGTTCGCGCAGAGACGGGCGGCGAAGTCGGGGCGAGACGGGAAACCCACCCACCCTTCGGACACCGCAGGGAGGCCCGGACAAGGTTTGTGGGAAGAGGAGAAGGAGCGCCGCTACGCGAAGGGGCCGTGCCTATGCTGCGGCAAAGAGGGGCACCGCGCGGCGGCGTGCCCGAGGGGAAAGGGCGAGGACCGGCAGGGAAAGTCGACTGCGAAGTCCGCCTCGCTACAGAGAAAGATGAAAGCTGCAGTGGCTGACAGCGAGATGGAGAGCGTGCCTTTCTACGGGGACGAGGGTGAGCCTGAATTGTTGCCGTTACTTACTTACATAACGCTATTTACTTACTTTACGCTATTTACTTAACTTACGTTACTTACTTTACGCTATTTACTTACCTTAAGTTACTTACTTATCTTACGTTACTTACTTACTTTAAGATATTTACATAACACGTTACTTAACTTACGCTATTTACTTACTTTACGCTATTTACTTACCTTACCTTACTTACTTACCTTACCTTACTTACTTACTTTATGCTATTTACTTAACTTACGTTACTTACTTAACTTACGCTATTTACTTACTTTACGCTATTTACTTAACTTACGTTACTTTACGCTATTTACTTTCTTTACGCTATTTACTTATCTTACGTTACTTACTTAATTTACGCTAAGTAAATAGCGTAAAGTAAGTAAATAGCGTTAAGTAAGTCCGTAACGTAAGCTAATATCTTACGTTACTTACTTTACGCTATTTACTGAACTTACCTTACTTACTTATCTTACGTTACTTACTTACTTTATGCTATTTACTTAACTTACATTACTTACTTAACTTACGCTATTTAGTTACTTTACGCTATTTTCTTAACTTGCGTTACTTACTTTACGCTATTTACTTACTTTACGCTATTTACTTGTCTTAAGTTACTTACTTACTTTATGCTAAGTAAATAGCGTAAAGTAAGTAAATAGCGTAAAGTAAGTAATGTCATGTTCACCGTTTCAAAGTGCCTGGTACATTGTAACGCCTCGCATGCCATTTCCTTGGAGGGGGTTACTCTCAAGACCGGGTTGCTAATTCCACTCTACTGAGGTGTTATCTCTTGGCTGCTGTATTGGAATGTGTTTGGGTTAGGTCATGGAGTCAAGGTTGCTTTCCCAGGCGCAGGCTAACGGTTTCTAGCACCTGGGAAGGGGCGGTTGCCTTGGCCGGGCGAGGGAGGGGTTGCTTCTCAAGCAAGGGGATTTAGTTTGTATTTTCGCGCGCTTTTGCCAGACGTGCTATTCGTGGAAAGCGATGAGTCGAGCGAGGGAGAGCCCGACTCCACCATGCGGCGACCCGATAGAGCCCCTGTGGGAGAGCTCTCGGCGATCCAGGAGGAGGCGCATTCGGGGTGGGAGGGCGATGCTGCCGGCATGAAAACCGCGCCAGAGACCACGGTCACGACCCTGGGCTCCCAGGGTGGAACTCGCGCCGCCGCCCGCCCCTGAGCTGACGCTGACAGCCTGTACGGGTGGATCCAGCTGGCGGGAAAGGCTGAGCATGCCCACGAGGTGTTTGCGCAGAGACGGGCGGCGAAGTCGGGGCGAGACGGGAAACCCACCCACCCTTCGGACACCGCAGGGAGGCCCGGACAACGTTCGTGGGAAGAGGAGAAGGAGCGCCGCTACGCGAAGGGGCCGTGCCTGTGCTGCGGCAAAGAGGGGCACCGCGCGGCGGCGTGCCCGAGGGGAAAGGGCGAGGACCGGCAGGGAAAGTCGACTGCGAAGTCCGCCTCGCTACAGAGAAAGATGAAAGCTGCAGTGGCTGACAGCGAGATGGAGAGCGTGCCTTTCTACGGGGACGAGGGCGAGCCTGAATTGTTGCCGTTACTTACTTACATAACGCTATTTACTTACTTTACGCTATTTACTTAACTTACGTTACTTACTTTACGCTATTTACTTACCTTAAGTTACTTACTTATCTTACGTTACTTACTTACTTTAAGATATTTACATAACACGTTACTTAACTTACGCTATTTACTTACTTTACGCTATTTACTTACCTTACCTTACTTACCTTACCTTACTTACTTACTTTATGCTATTAACTTACGTTACTTACTTAACTTACGCTATTTACTTACTTTACGCTATTTACTTAACTTACGTTACTTTACGCTATTTACTTTCTTTACGCTATTTACTTATCTTACGTTACTTACTTAATTTACGCTAAGTAAATAGCGTAAAGTAAGTAAATAGCGTTAAGTAAGTCAGTAACGTAAGCTAATATCTTACGTTACTTACTTTACGCTATTTACTTAACTTACGTTACTTACTTATCTTACGTTACTTACTTACTTTATGCTATTTAACTTACATTATTTACTTAACTTACGCTATTTAGTTACTTTACGCTATTTACTTAACTTACCTTACTTCCTTATCTTACCTTACTTACTTACTTTATGCTATTTACTTAACTTACGTTACTTACTTAACTTACGGTATTTACTTACTTTACGCTATTTACTTAACTTACGTTACTTTACGCTATTTACTGACTTTACGCTATTTACTTATCTTACGTTACTTACTTAATTTACGCTAAGTAAATAGCGTAAAGTAAGTAAATAGCGTTAAGTAAGTCAGAAACGTAAGCTAATATCTTACGTTACTTACTTTACGCTATTTACTTAACTTACGTTACTTACTTATCTTACGTTACTTACTTACTTTATGCTCTTTACTTAACTTACATTACTTACTTAACTTACGCTATTTAGTTACTTTACGCTATTTACTTAACTTACCTTACTTCCTTATCTTACCTTACTTACTTACTTTATGCTATTTACTTAACTTACGTTACTTACTTAACTTACGCTATTTACTTACTTTACGCTATTTACTTAACTTACGTTACTTCACGGTATTTACTGACTTTACGCTATTTACTTATCTTACGTTACTTACTTATTTTACGCTAAGTAAATAGCGTAAAGTAAGTAAATAGCGTTAAGTAAGTCAGTAACGTAAGCTAATATCTTACGTTACTTAGTTTACGCTATTTACTTAACCTACGTTACTTACTTATCTTACGTTACTTACTTACTTTATGCTATTTACTTAACTTACATTACTTACTTAACTTACGCTATTTAGTTACTTTACGCTATTTACTTAACTTACCTTACTTCCTTATCTTACCTTACTTACTTACTTTATGCTATTTACTTAACTTACGTTACTTACTTAACTTACGCTATTTACTTACTTTACGCTATTTACTTAACTTACGTTACTTTACGCTATTTACTGACTTTACGCTATTTACTTATCTTACGTTACTTATTTTACGCTAAGTAAATAGCGTAAAGTAAGTAAATAGCGTTAAGTAAGTCAGTAACGTAAGCTAATATCTTACGTTACTTAGTTTACGCTATTTACTTATCTTACGTTACTTACTTATCTTACGTTACTTACTTACTTTATGCTATTTACTTAACTTACATTACTTACTTAACTTACGCTATTTAGTTACTTTACGCTATTTACTTAACTTACCTTACTTCCTTATCTTACCTTACTTACTTACTTTATGCTATTTACTTAACTTACGTTACTTACTTAACTTACGCTATTTACTTACTTTATGCTATTTACTTAACTTACGTTACTTTACGCTATTTACTGACTTTACGCTATTTACTTTTCTTACGTTACTTATTTTACGCTAAGTAAATAGCGTAAAGTAAGTAAATAGCGTTAAGTAAGTCAGTAACGTAAGCTAATATCTTACGTTACTTAGTTTACGCTATTTACTTAACTTACGTTACTTACTTATCTTACGTTACTTACTTACTTTATGCTATTTACTTAACTTACATTACTTACTTAACTTACGCTATTTAGTTACTTTACGCTATTTTCTTAACTTGCGTTACTTACTTTACGCTATTTACTTACTTTACGCTATTTACTTGTCTTAAGTTACTTACTTACTTTATGCTAAGTAAATAGCGGAACGTAAGTAAATAGCGTAAAGTAAGTAATGTCATGTTCACCGTTTCAAAGTGCCTGGTACATTGTAACGCCTCGCATGCCATTTCCTTGGAGGGGGTTACTCTCAAGACCGGGTTGCTAATTCCACTCTACTGAGGTGTTATCTCTTGGCTGCTGTATTGGAATGTGTTTGGGTTAGGTCATGGAGTCAAGGTTGCTTTCCCAGGCGCAGGCTAACGGTTTCTAGCACCTGGGAAGGGGCGGTTGCCTTGGCCGGGCGAGGGAGGGGTTGCTTCTCAAGCAAGGGGATTTAGTTTGTATTTTCGCGCGCTTTTGCCAGACGTGCTATTCGTGGAAAGCGATGAGTCGAGCGAGGGAGAGCCCGACTCCACCATGCGGCGACCCGATAGAGCCCCTGTGGGAGAGCTCTCGGCGATCCAGGAGGAGGCGCGTTCGGGGTGGGAGGGCGATGCTGCCGGCATGAAAACCGCGCCAGAGACCACGGTCACGACCCCGGGCTCCCAGGGTGGAACTCGCGCCGCCGCCCGCCCCTGAGCTGACCCTGACAGCCTGTACGGGTGGATCCAGCTGGCGGGAAAGGCTGAGCATGCCCACGAGGTGTTCGCGCAGAGACGGGCGGCGAAGTCGGGGCGAGACGGGAAACCCACCCACCCTTCGGACACCGCAGGGAGGCCCGGACAACGTTCGTGGGAAGAGGAGAAGGAGCGCCGCTACGCGAAGGGGCCGTGCCTGTGCTGCGGCAAAGAGGGGCACCGCGCGGCGGCGTGCCCGAGGGGAAAGGGCGAGGACCGGCAGGGAAAGTCGACTGCGAAGTCCGCCTCGCTACAGAGAAAGATGAAAGCTGCAGTGGCTGACAGTGAGATGGAGAGCGTGCCTTTCTACGGGGACGAGGGCGAGCCTGAATTGTTGCCGTTACTTACTTACATAACGCTATTTACTTACTTTACGCTATTTACTTAACTTACGTTACTTACTTTACGCTATTTACTTACCTTAAGTTACTTACTTATCTTACGTTACTTACTTACTTTAAGATATTTACATAACACGTTACTTAACTTACGCTATTTACTTACTTTACGCTATTTACTTACCTTACCTTACTTACTTACCTTACCTTACTTACTTACTTTATGCTATTTACTTAACTTACGTTACTTACTTAACTTACGCTATTTACTCACTTTACGCTATTTACTTAACTTACGTTACTTTACGCTATTTACTTTCTTTACGCTATTTACTTATCTTACGTTACTTACTTAATTTACTCTAAGTAAATAGCGTAAAGTAAGTAAATAGCGTTAAGTAAGTACGTAACGTAAGCTAATATCTTACGTTACTTACTTTACGCTATTTACTGAACTTACCTTACTTACTTATCTTACGTTACTTACTTACTTTATGCTATTTACTTAACTTACATTACTTACTTAACTTACGCTATTTAGTTACTTTACGCTATTTTCTTAACTTGCGTTACTTACTTTACGCTATTTACTTACTTTACGCTATTTACTTGTCTTAAGTTACTTACTTACTTTATGCTAAGTAAATAGCGTAAAGTAAGTAAATAGCGTAAAGTAAGTAATGTCATGTTCACCGTTTCAAAGTGCCTGGTACATTGTAACGCCTCGCATGCCATTTCCTTGGAGGGGGTTACTCTCAAGACCGGGTTGCTAATTCCACTCTACTGAGGTGTTATCTCTTGGCTGCTGTATTGGAATGTGTTTGGGTTAGGTCATGGAGTCAAGGTTGCTTTCCCAGGCGCAGGCTAACGGTTTCTAGCACCTGGGAAGGGGCGGTTGCCTTGGCCGGGCGAGGGAGGGGTTGCTTCTCAAGCAAGGGGATTTAGTTTGTATTTTCGCGCGCTTTTGCCAGACGTGCTATTCGTGGAAAGCGATGAGTCGAGCGAGGGAGAGCCCGACTCCACCATGCGGCGACCCGATAGAGCCCCTGTGGGAGAGCTCTCGGCGATCCAGGAGGAGGCGCATTCGGGGTGGGAGGGCGATGCTGCCGGCATGAAAACCGCGCCAGAGACCACGGTCACGACCCTGGGCTCCCAGGGTGGAACTCGCGCCGCCGCCCGCCCCTGAGCTGACGCTGACAGCCTGTACGGGTGGATCCAGCTGGCGGGAAAGGCTGAGCATGCCCACGAGGTGTTTGCGCAGAGACGGGCGGCGAAGTCGGGGCGAGACGGGAAACCCACCCACCCTTCGGACACCGCAGGGAGGCCCGGACAACGTTCGTGGGAAGAGGAGAAGGAGCGCCGCTACGCGAAGGGGCCGTGCCTGTGCTGCGGCAAAGAGGGGCACCGCGCGGCGGCGTGCCCGAGGGGAAAGGGCGAGGACCGGCAGGGAAAGTCGACTGCGAAGTCCGCCTCGCTACAGAGAAAGATGAAAGCTGCAGTGGCTGACAGCGAGATGGAGAGCGTGCCTTTCTACGGGGACGAGGGCGAGCCTGAATTGTTGCCGTTACTTACTTACATAACGCTATTTACTTACTTTACGCTATTTACTTAACTTACGTTACTTACTTTACGCTATTTACTTACCTTAAGTTACTTACTTATCTTACGTTACTTACTTACTTTAAGATATTTACATAACACGTTACTTAACTTACGCTATTTACTTACTTTACGCTATTTACTTACCTTACCTTACTTACCTTACCTTACTTACTTACTTTATGCTATTAACTTACGTTACTTACTTAACTTACGCTATTTACTTACTTTACGCTATTTACTTAACTTACGTTACTTTACGCTATTTACTTTCTTTACGCTATTTACTTATCTTACGTTACTTACTTAATTTACGCTAAGTAAATAGCGTAAAGTAAGTAAATAGCGTTAAGTAAGTCAGTAACGTAAGCTAATATCTTACGTTACTTACTTTACGCTATTTACTTAACTTACGTTACTTACTTATCTTACGTTACTTACTTACTTTATGCTATTTAACTTACATTATTTACTTAACTTACGCTATTTAGTTACTTTACGCTATTTACTTAACTTACCTTACTTCCTTATCTTACCTTACTTACTTACTTTATGCTATTTACTTAACTTACGTTACTTACTTAACTTACGGTATTTACTTACTTTACGCTATTTACTTAACTTACGTTACTTTACGCTATTTACTGACTTTACGCTATTTACTTATCTTACGTTACTTACTTAATTTACGCTAAGTAAATAGCGTAAAGTAAGTAAATAGCGTTAAGTAAGTCAGAAACGTAAGCTAATATCTTACGTTACTTACTTTACGCTATTTACTTAACTTACGTTACTTACTTATCTTACGTTACTTACTTACTTTATGCTCTTTACTTAACTTACATTACTTACTTAACTTACGCTATTTAGTTACTTTACGCTATTTACTTAACTTACCTTACTTCCTTATCTTACCTTACTTACTTACTTTATGCTATTTACTTAACTTACGTTACTTACTTAACTTACGCTATTTACTTACTTTACGCTATTTACTTAACTTACGTTACTTCACGGTATTTACTGACTTTACGCTATTTACTTATCTTACGTTACTTACTTATTTTACGCTAAGTAAATAGCGTAAAGTAAGTAAATAGCGTTAAGTAAGTCAGTAACGTAAGCTAATATCTTACGTTACTTAGTTTACGCTATTTACTTAACTTACGTTACTTACTTATCTTACGTTACTTACTTACTTTATGCTATTTACTTAACTTACATTACTTACTTAACTTACGCTATTTAGTTACTTTACGCTATTTACTTAACTTACCTTACTTCCTTATCTTACCTTACTTACTTACTTTATGCTATTTACTTAACTTACGTTACTTACTTAACTTACGCTATTTACTTACTTTACGCTATTTACTTAACTTACGTTACTTTACGCTATTTACTGACTTTACGCTATTTACTTATCTTACGTTACTTATTTTACGCTAAGTAAATAGCGTAAAGTAAGTAAATAGCGATAAGTAAGTCAGTAACGTAAGCTAATATCTTACGTTACTTAGTTTACGCTATTTACTTATCTTACGTTACTTACTTATCTTACGTTACTTACTTACTTTATGCTATTTACTTAACTTACATTACTTACTTAACTTACGCTATTTAGTTACTTTACGCTATTTACTTAACTTACCTTACTTCCTTATCTTACCTTACTTACTTACTTTATGCTATTTACTTAACTTACGTTACTTACTTAACTTACGCTATTTACTTACTTTATGCTATTTACTTAACTTACGTTACTTTACGCTATTTACTGACTTTACGCTATTTACTTATCTTACGTTACTTATTTTACGCTAAGTAAATAGCGTAAAGTAAGTAAATAGCGTTAAGTAAGTCAGTAACGTAAGCTAATATCTTACGTTACTTAGTTTACGCTATTTACTTAACTTACGTTACTTACTTATCTTACGTTACTTACTTACTTTATGCTATTTACTTAACTTACATTACTTACTTAACTTACGCTATTTAGTTACTTTACGCTATTTTCTTAACTTGCGTTACTTACTTTACGCTATTTACTTACTTTACGCTATTTACTTGTCTTAAGTTACTTACTTTATGCTAAGTAAATAGCGGAACGTAAGTAAATAGCGTAAAGTAAGTAATGTCATGTTCACCGTTTCAAAGTGCCTGGTACATTGTAACGCCTCGCATGCCATTTCCTTGGAGGGGGTTACTCTCAAGACCGGGTTGCTAATTCCACTCTACTGAGGTGTTATCTCTTGGCTGCTGTATTGGAATGTGTTTGGGTTAGGTCATGGAGTCAAGGTTGCTTTCCCAGGCGCAGGCTAACGGTTTCTAGCACCTGGGAAGGGGCGGTTGCCTTGGCCGGGCGAGGGAGGGGTTGCTTCTCAAGCAAGGGGATTTAGTTTGTATTTTCGCGCGCTTTTGCCAGACGTGCTATTCGTGGAAAGCGATGAGTCGAGCGAGGGAGAGCCCGACTCCACCATGCGGCGACCCGATAGAGCCCCTGTGGGAGAGCTCTCGGCGATCCAGGAGGAGGCGCGTTCGGGGTGGGAGGGCGATGCTGCCGGCATGAAAACCGCGCCAGAGACCACGGTCACGACCCCGGGCTCCCAGGGTGGAACTCGCGCCGCCGCCCGCCCCTGAGCTGACCCTGACAGCCTGTACGGGTGGATCCAGCTGGCGGGAAAGGCTGAGCATGCCCACGAGGTGTTCGCGCAGAGACGGGCGGCGAAGTCGGGGCGAGACGGGAAACCCACCCACCCTTCGGACACCGCAGGGAGGCCCGGACAACGTTCGTGGGAAGAGGAGAAGGAGCGCCGCTACGCGAAGGGGCCGTGCCTGTGCTGCGGCAAAGAGGGGCACCGCGCGGCGGCGTGCCCGAGGGGAAAGGGCGAGGACCGGCAGGGAAAGTCGACTGCGAAGTCCGCCTCGCTACAGAGAAAGATGAAAGCTGCAGTGGCTGACAGTGAGATGGAGAGCGTGCCTTTCTACGGGGACGAGGGCGAGCCTGAATTGTTGCCGTTACTTACTTACATAACGCTATTTACTTACTTTACGCTATTTACTTAACTTACGTTACTTACTTTACGCTATTTACTTACCTTAAGTTACTTACTTATCTTACGTTACTTACTTACTTTAAGATATTTACATAACACGTTACTTAACTTACGCTATTTACTTACTTTACGCTATTTACTTACCTTACCTTACTTACTTACCTTACCTTACTTACTTACTTTATGCTATTTACTTAACTTACGTTACTTACTTAACTTACGCTATTTACTCACTTTACGCTATTTACTTAACTTACGTTACTTTACGCTATTTACTTTCTTTACGCTATTTACTTATCTTACGTTACTTACTTAATTTACTCTAAGTAAATAGCGTAAAGTAAGTAAATAGCGTTAAGTAAGTACGTAACGTAAGCTAATATCTTACGTTACTTACTTTACGCTATTTACTTAACTTACGTTACTTACTTATCTTACGTTACTTACTTACTTTATGCTATTTAACTTACATTACTTACTTAACTTACGCTATTTAGTTACTTTACGCTATTTACTTAACTTACCTTACTTCCTTATCTTACCTTACTTACTTACTTTATGCTATTTACTTAACTTACGTTACTTACTTAACTTACGCTATTTACTTACTTTACGCTATTTACTTAACTTACGTTACTTTACGCTATTTACTGACTTTACGCTATTTACTTATCTTGCGTTACTTACTTAATTTACGCTAAGTAAATAGCGTAAAGTAAGTAAATAGCGTTAAGTAAGTCAGTAACGTAAGCTAATATCTTACGTTACTTAGTTTACGCTATTTACTTAACTTACGTTACTTACTTATCTTACGTTACTTACTTACTTTATGCTATTTAACTTACATTACTTACTTAACTTACGCTATTTAGTTACTTTACGCTATTTACTTAACTTACCTTACTTCCTTATCTTACCTTACTTACTTACTTTATGCTATTTACTTAACTTACGTTACTTACTTAACTTACGGTATTTACTTACTTTACGCTATTTACA
>NW_026948321.1:0-74690 GCF_035149785.1 Candoia aspera
TTTCCTGTTGCTCCTGCAGTGACAGAACTTGAATCGATAGCTGGTGTTCAAATATGGTCTTTTTCCAAGCAGGAATCTGCAGTTCGAAAAGTTGAATTCTCCATTCAGTGTCATAGACCTCATATGAAGGGTAATATGAGTACTATGATGTTGCAGCAAACTGGATGAGTGTCCTGGACTGCATTTACAATTCAGTGCTGAACTCTCATGGGTTTGCTAAAAGAGCGCTGTAGTTAACTTTCCCCTTCTTTGTACTTTTTCAGTGCTTTTTGTGCAAGGGGAAAATCACGATTTTCTCATTTCTACTTTGGACTTCTCTTAAGATGAGAGAGTTTCATCAAAACGTATGGTTTTCCTGATTCTCCGTTCCAGAGAGAACTTGAATCCACAGGTGGTTCTCAAATATGGTATTTGACCAAGAAGGAATCTGGAGTTCAAAAATTGCATTCTCCATTCATTGTAATAGGCGTCGTATGAAGGGTAACATGAGCACTACGATGTTGCAGCAAACTGGATGAGTGTCCTGGACTGCATTTAGAATTCAGTGCTGAGCTCTCATGGGTTGCTAAAACAACGCTGTAGTTAGCTTTCCCCTTCCTTGTACTTTTTCAATGCTTTTTGTGCAAGGGGAAAGGGCGATTTTTCTCATTTCTTCTTTGCACTTCTCTTAAGACAGAGAGAGTTTCATCAAAACGTACGGTTTTCCTGATTCTCCTTTCCATAGACAACTCGAATCGACAGGTGGTTTTTCAGTATGGTCTTTGACCATGCAAGAATCTCAAGTTCTGAAAGTCGTTTTCTCCGTTCAGTGTAACAGGCCTCAGATGAAGGGTAATACGAGTAGTACGATGTTGCAGCAAACTGGATGAGTGTCCTGGAATGCTTTTAAAGATTTCAGTGCTGACCTCTCATGGGATTGCTAAGACAACACTGTAGTTAGCTTTCCCCTTCTTTGTACTTTTGCGATGCCCTCCATTTTGTGCAATGGGGCAGAATCACAATGTTTCTCATTTGTTTGTTGGATTTCTCCAAGGATGAGAGAGTTTCATCAAAACATATGTTTTCCTGTTGCTCCTGCAGTGACAGAACTTGAATCGATAGCTGGTGTTCAAATATGGTCTTTTTCCAAGCAGGAATCTGCAGTTCGAAAAGTTGAATTCTCCATTCAGTGTCATAGACCTCATATGAAGGGTAATATGAGTACTATGATGTTGCAGCAAACTGGATGAGTGTCCTGGACTGCATTTACAATTCAGTGCTGAACTCTCATGGGTTTGCTAAAGGAACGCTGTAGTTAACTTTCCCCTTCTTTGTACTTTTTCAGTGCTTTTTGTGCAAGGGGAAAATCACGATTTTTCTCATTTCTACTTTGGACTTCTCTTAAGACGAGAGAGTTTCATCAAAACGTATGGTTTTCCTGATTCTCCGTTCCAGAGAGAACTTGAATCCACAGGTGGTTCTCAAATATGGTCTTTGACCAAGAAGGAATCTGGAGTTCAAAAATTGCATTCTCCATTCATTGTAATAGGCGTCGTATGAAGGGTAACATGAGCACTACGATGTTGCAGCAAACTGGATGAGTGTCCTGGACTGCATTTAGAATTCAGTGCTGAGCTCTCATGGGTTGCTAAAACAACGCTGTAGTTAGCTTTCCCCTTCCTTGTACTTTTTCAATGCTTTTTGTGCAAGGGGAAAGGGCGATTTTTCTCATTTCTTCTTTGCACTTCTCTTAAGACAGAGAGAGTTTCATCAAAACGTACGGTTTTCCTGATTCTCCTTTCCAGAGACAACTCGAATCGACAGGTGGTTTTTCAGTATGGTCTTTGACCATGCAAGAATCTCAAGTTCTGAAAGTCGTTTTCTCCGTTCAGTGTAACAGGCCTCAGATGAAGGGTAATACGAGTAGTACGATGTTGCAGCAAACTGGATGAGTGTCCTGGAATGCTTTTAAAGATTTCAGTGCTGACCTCTCATGGGATTGCTAAGACAACACTGTAGTTAGCTTTCCCCTTCTTTGTACTTTTGCGATGCCCTCCATTTTGTGCAATGGGGCAGAATCACAATGTTTCTCATTTGTTTGTTGGATTTCTCCATGGATGAGAGCGTTTCATCAAAACATATGTTTTCCTGTTGCTCCTGCAGTGACAGAACTTGAATCGATAGCTGGTGTTCAAATATGGTCTTTTTCCAAGCAGGAATCTGCAGTTCGAAAAGTTGAATTCTCCATTCAGTGTCATAGACCTCATATGAAGGGTAATATGAGTACTATGATGTTGCAGCAAACTGGATGAGTGTCCTGGACTGCATTTAGAATTCAGTGCTGAACTCTCATGGGTTTGCTAAAAGAGCGCTGTAGTTAACTTTCCCCTTCTTTGTACTTTTTCAGTGCTTTTTGTGCAAGGGGAAAATCACGATTTTCTCATTTCTACTTTGGACTTCTCTTAAGACGAGAGAGTTTCATCAAAACGTATGGTTTTCCTGATTCTCCGTTCCAGAGAGAACTTGAATCCACAGGTGGTTCTCAAATATGGTCTTTGACCAAGAAGGAATCTGGAGTTCAAAAATTGCATTCTCCATTCATTGTAATAGGCGTCGTATGAAGGGTAACATGAGCACTACGATGTTGCAGCAAACTGGATGAGTGTCCTGGACTGCATTTAGAATTCAGTGCTGAGCTCTCATGGGTTGCTAAAACAACGCTGTAGTTAGCTTTCCCCTTCCTTGTACTTTTTCAATGCTTTTTGTGCAAGGGGAAAGGGCGATTTTTCTCATTTCTTCTTTGCACTTCTCTTAAGACAGAGAGAGTTTCATCAAAACGTACGGTTTTCCTGATTCTCCTTTCCAGAGACAACTCGAATCGACAGGTGGTTTTTCAGTATGGTCTTTGACCATGCAAGAATCTCAAGTTCTGAAAGTCGTTTTCTCCGTTCAGTGTAACAGGCCTCAGATGAAGGGTAATACGAGTAGTACGATGTTGCAGCAAACTGGATGAGTGTCCTGGAATGCTTTTAAAGATTTCAGTGCTGACCTCTCATGGGATTGCTAAGACAACACTGTAGTTAGCTTTCCCCTTCTTTGTACTTTTGCGATGCCCTCCATTTTGTGCAATGGGGCAGAATCACAATGTTTCTCATTTGTTTGTTGGATTTCCCTAAGATGAGAGAGTTTCATCAAAACATATGTTTTCCTGTTGCTCCTGCAGTGACAGAACTTGAATCGATAGCTGGTGTTCAAATATGGTCTTTTTCCAAGCAGGAATCTGCAGTTCGAAAAGTTGAATTCTCCATTCAGTGTCATAGACCTCATATGAAGGGTAATATGAGTACTATGATGTTGCAGCAAACTGGATGAGTGTCCTGGACTGCATTTACAATTCAGTGCTGAACTCTCATGGGTTTGCTAAAAGAACGCTGTAGTTAACTTTCCCCTTCTTTGTACTTTTTCAGTGCTTTTTGTGCAAGGGGAAAATCACGATTTTTCTCATTTCTACTTTGGACTTCTCTTAAGACGAGAGAGTTTCATCAAAACGTATGGTTTTCCTGATTCTCCGTTCCAGAGAGAACTTGAATCCACAGGTGGTTCTCAAATATGGTCTTTGACCAAGAAGGAATCTGGAGTTCAAAAATTGCATTCTCCATTCATTGTAATAGGCGTCGTATGAAGGGTAACATGAGCACTACGATGTTGCAGCAAACTGGATGAGTGTCCTGGACTGCATTTAGAATTCAGTGCTGAGCTCTCATGGGTTGCTAAAACAACGCTGTAGTTAGCTTTCCCCTTCCTTGTACTTTTTCAATGCTTTTTGTGCAAGGGGAAAGGGCGATTTTTCTCATTTCTTCTTTGCACTTCTCTTAAGACAGAGAGAGTTTCATCAAAACGTACGGTTTTCCTGATTCTCCTTTCCAGAGACAACTCGAATCGACAGGTGGTTTTTCAGTATGGTCTTTGACCATGCAAGAATCTCAAGTTCTGAAAGTCGTTTTCTCCGTTCAGTGTAACAGGCCTCAGATGAAGGGTAATACGAGTAGTACGATGTTGCAGCAAACTGGATGAGTGTCCTGGAATGCTTTTAAAGATTTCAGTGCTGACCTCTCATGGGATTGCTAAGACAACACTGTAGTTAGCTTTCCCCTTATTTGTACTTTTGCGATGCCCTCCATTTTGTGCAATGGGGCAGAATCACAATGTTTCTCATTTGTTTGTTGGATTTCCCTAAGATGAGAGAGTTTCATCAAAACATATGTTTTCCTGTTGCTCCTACAGTGACAGAACTTGAATCGATAGCTGGTGTTCAAATATGGTCTTTTTCCAAGCAGGAATCTGCAGTTCGAAAAGTTGAATTCTCCATTCAGTGTCATAGACCTCATATGAAGGGTAATATGAGTACTATGATGTTGCAGCAAACTGGATGAGTGTCCTGGACTGCATTTACAATTCAGTGCTGAACTCTCATGGGTTTGCTAAAGGAACGCTGTAGTTAACTTTCCCCTTCTTTGTACTTTTTCAGTGCTTTTTGTGCAAGGGGAAAATCACGATTTTTCTCATTTCTACTTTGGACTTCTCTTAAGACGAGAGAGTTTCATCAAAACGTATGGTTTTCCTGATTCTCCGTTCCAGAGAGAACTTGAATCCACAGGTGGTTCTCAAATATGGTCTTTGACCAAGAAGGAATCTGGAGTTCAAAAATTGCATTCTCCATTCATTGTAATAGGCGTCGTATGAAGGGTAACATGAGCACTACGATGTTGCAGCAAACTGGATGAGTGTCCTGGACTGCATTTAGAATTCAGTGCTGAGCTCTCATGGGTTGCTAAAACAACACTGTAGTTAGCTTTCCCCTTCCTTGTACTTTTTCAATGCTTTTTGTGCAAGGGGAAAGGGCGATTTTTCTCATTTCTTCTTTGCACTTCTCTTAAGACAGAGAGAGTTTCATCAAAACGTACGGTTTTCCTGATTCTCCTTTCCAGAGACAACTCGAATCGACAGGTGGTTTTTCAGTATGGTCTTTGACCATGCAAGAATCTCAAGTTCTGAAAGTCGTTTTCTCCGTTCAGTGTAACAGGCCTCAGATGAAGGGTAATACGAGTAGTACGATGTTGCAGCAAACTGGATGAGTGTCCTGGAATGCTTTTAAAGATTTCAGTGCTGACCTCTCATGGGATTGCTAAGACAACACTGTAGTTAGCTTTCCCCTTCTTTGTACTTTTGCGATGCCCTCCATTTTGTGCAATGGGGCAGAATCACAATGTTTCTCATTTGTTTGTTGGATTTCCCTAAGATGAGAGAGTTTCATCAAAACATATGTTTTCCTGTTGCTCCTGCAGTGACAGAACTTGAATCGATAGCTGGTGTTCAAATATGGTCTTTTTCCAAGCAGGAATCTGCAGTTCGAAAAGTTGAATTCTCCATTCAGTGTCATAGACCTCATATGAAGGGTAATATGAGTACTATGATGTTGCAGCAAACTGGATGAGTGTCCTGGACTGCATTTACAATTCAGTGCTGAACTCTCATGGGTTTGCTAAAGGAACGCTGTAGTTAACTTTCCCCTTCTTTGTACTTTTTCAGTGCTTTTTGTGCAAGGGGAAAATCACGATTTTTCTCATTTCTACTTTGGACTTCTCTTAAGACGAGAGAGTTTCATCAAAACGTATGGTTTTCCTGATTCTCCGTTCCAGAGAGAACTTGAATCCACAGGTGGTTCTCAAATATGGTCTTTGACCAAGAAGGAATCTGGAGTTCAAAAATTGCATTCTCCATTCATTGTAATAGGCGTCGTATGAAGGGTAACATGAGCACTACGATGTTGCAGCAAACTGGATGAGTGTCCTGGACTGCATTTAGAATTCAGTGCTGAGCTCTCATGGGTTGCTAAAACAACACTGTAGTTAGCTTTCCCCTTCCTTGTACTTTTTCAATGCTTTTTGTGCAAGGGGAAAGGGCGATTTTTCTCATTTCTTCTTTGCACTTCTCTTAAGACAGAGAGAGTTTCATCAAAACGTACGGTTTTCCTGATTCTCCTTTCCAGAGACAACTCGAATCGACAGGTGGTTTTTCAGTATGGTCTTTGACCATGCAAGAATCTCAAGTTCTGAAAGTCGTTTTCTCCGTTCAGTGTAACAGGCCTCAGATGAAGGGTAATACGAGTAGTACGATGTTGCAGCAAACTGGATGAGTGTCCTGGAATGCTTTTAAAGATTTCAGTGCTGACCTCTCATGGGATTGCTAAGACAACACTGTAGTTAGCTTTCCCCTTCTTTGTACTTTTGCGATGCCCTCCATTTTGTGCAATGGGGCAGAATCACAATGTTTCTCATTTGTTTGTTGGATTTCCCTAAGATGAGAGAGTTTCATCAAAACATATGTTTTCCTGTTGCTCCTGCAGTGACAGAACTTGAATCGATAGCTGGTGTTCAAATATGGTCTTTTTCCAAGCAGGAATCTGCAGTTCGAAAAGTTGAATTCTCCATTCAGTGTCATAGACCTCATATGAAGGGTAATATGAGTACTATGATGTTGCAGCAAACTGGATGAGTGTCCTGGACTGCATTTACAATTCAGTGCTGAACTCTCATGGGTTTGCTAAAAGAACGCTGTAGTTAACTTTCCCCTTCTTTGTACTTTTTCAGTGCTTTTTGTGCAAGGGGAAAATCACGATTTTTCTCATTTCTACTTTGGACTTCTCTTAAGACGAGAGAGTTTCATCAAAACGTATGGTTTTCCTGATTCTCCGTTCCAGAGAGAACTTGAATCCACAGGTGGTTCTCAAATATGGTCTTTGACCAAGAAGGAATCTGGAGTTCAAAAATTGCATTCTCCATTCATTGTAATAGGCGTCGTATGAAGGGTAACATGAGCACTACGATGTTGCAGCAAACTGGATGAGTGTCCTGGACTGCATTTAGAATTCAGTGCTGAGCTCTCATGGGTTGCTAAAACAACGCTGTAGTTAGCTTTCCCCTTCCTTGTACTTTTTCAATGCTTTTTGTGCAAGGGGAAAGGGCGATTTTTCTCATTTCTTCTTTGCACTTCTCTTAAGACAGAGAGAGTTTCATCAAAACGTACGGTTTTCCTGATTCTCCTTTCCAGAGACAACTCGAATCGACAGGTGGTTTTTCAGTATGGTCTTTGACCATGCAAGAATCTCAAGTTCTGAAAGTCGTTTTCTCCGTTCAGTGTAACAGGCCTCAGATGAAGGGTAATACGAGTAGTACGATGTTGCAGCAAACTGGATGAGTGTCCTGGAATGCTTTTAAAGATTTCAGTGCTGACCTCTCATGGGATTGCTAAGACAACACTGTAGTTAGCTTTCCCCTTCTTTGTACTTTTGCGATGCCCTCCATTTTGTGCAATGGGGCAGAATCACAATGTTTCTCATTTGTTTGTTGGATTTCTCCAAGGATGAGAGAGTTTCATCAAAACATATGTTTTCCTGTTGCTCCTGCAGTGACAGAACTTGAATCGATAGCTGGTGTTCAAATATGGTCTTTTTCCAAGCAGGAATCTGCAGTTCGAAAAGTTGAATTCTCCATTCAGTGTCATAGACCTCATATGAAGGGTAATATGAGTACTATGATGTTGCAGCAAACTGGATGAGTGTCCTGGACTGCATTTACAATTCAGTGCTGAACTCTCATGGGTTTGCTAAAAGAGCGCTGTAGTTAACTTTCCCCTTCTTTGTACTTTTTCAGTGCTTTTTGTGCAAGGGGAAAATCACGATTTTCTCATTTCTACTTTGGACTTCTCTTAAGACGAGAGAGTTTCATCAAAACGTATGGTTTTCCTGATTCTCCGTTCCAGAGAGAACTTGAATCCACAGGTGGTTCTCAAATATGGTCTTTGACCAAGAAGGAATCTGGAGTTCAAAAATTGCATTCTCCATTCATTGTAATAGGCGTCGTATGAAGGGTAACATGAGCACTACGATGTTGCAGCAAACTGGATGAGTGTCCTGGAATGCTTTTAAAGATTTCAGTGCTGACCTCTCATGGGATTGCTAAGACAACACTGTAGTTAGCTTTCCCCTTCTTTGTACTTTTGCGATGCCCTCCATTTTGTGCAATGGGGCAGAATCACAATGTTTCTCATTTGTTTGTTGGATTTCCCTAAGATGAGAGAGTTTCATCAAAAGATATGTTTTCCTGTTGCTCCTGCAGTGACAGAACTTGAATCGATAGCTGGTGTTCAAATATGGTCTTTTTCCAAGCAGGAATCTGCATTTCGAAAAGTTGAATTCTCCATTCAGTGTCATAGACCTCATATGAAGGGTAATATGAGTACTATGATGTTGCAGCAAACTGGATGAGTGTCCTGGACTGCATTTACAATTCAGTGTTGAACTCTCATGGGTTTGCTAAAGGAACGCTGTAGTTAACTTTCCCCTTCTTTGTACTTTTTCAGTGCTTTTTGTGCAAGGGGAAAATCACGATTTTTCTCATTTCTACTTTGGACTTCTCTTAAGACGAGAGAGTTTCATCAAAACGTATGGTTTTCCTGATTCTCCGTTCCAGAGAGAACTTGAATCCACAGGTGGTTCTCAAATATGGTCTTTGACCAAGAAGGAATCTGGAGTTCAAAAATTGCATTCTCCATTCATTGTAATAGGCGTCGTATGAAGGGTAACATGAGCACTACGATGTTGCAGCAAACTGGATGAGTGTCCTGGACTGCATTTAGAATTCAGTGCTGAGCTCTCATGGGTTGCTAAAACAACGCTGTAGTTAGCTTTCCCCTTCCTTGTACTTTTTCAATGCTTTTTGTGCAAGGGGAAAGGGCGATTTTTCTCATTTCTTCTTTGCACTTCTCTTAAGACAGAGAGAGTTTCATCAAAACGTACGGTTTTCCTGATTCTCCTTTCCAGAGACAACTCGAATCGACAGGTGGTTTTTCAGTATGGTCTTTGACCATGCAAGAATCTCAAGTTCTGAAAGTCGTTTTCTCCGTTCAGTGTAACAGGCCTCAGATGAAGGGTAATACGAGTAGTACGATGTTGCAGCAAACTGGATGAGTGTCCTGGAATGCTTTTAAAGATTTCAGTGCTGACCTCTCATGGGATTGCTAAGACAACACTGTAGTTAGCTTTCCCCTTCTTTGTACTTTTGCGATGCCCTCCATTTTGTGCAATGGGGCAGAATCACAATGTTTCTCATTTGTTTGTTGGATTTCTCCAAGGATGAGAGAGTTTCATCAAAACATATGTTTTCCTGTTGCTCCTGCAGTGACAGAACTTGAATCGATAGCTGGTGTTCAAATATGGTCTTTTTCCAAGCAGGAATCTGCAGTTCGAAAAGTTGAATTCTCCATTCAGTGTCATAGACCTCATATGAAGGGTAATATGAGTACTATGATGTTGCAGCAAACTGGATGAGTGTCCTGGACTGCATTTACAATTCAGTGCTGAACTCTCATGGGTTTGCTAAAAGAGCGCTGTAGTTAACTTTCCCCTTCTTTGTACTTTTTCAGTGCTTTTTGTGCAAGGGGAAAATCACGATTTTCTCATTTCTACTTTGGACTTCTCTTAAGACGAGAGAGTTTCATCAAAACGTATGGTTTTCCTGATTCTCCGTTCCAGAGAGAACTTGAATCCACAGGTGGTTCTCAAATATGGTCTTTGACCAAGAAGGAATCTGGAGTTCAAAAATTGCATTCTCCATTCATTGTAATAGGCGTCGTATGAAGGGTAACATGAGCACTACGATGTTGCAGCAAACTGGATGAGTGTCCTGGAATGCTTTTAAAGATTTCAGTGCTGACCTCTCATGGGATTGCTAAGACAACACTGTAGTTAGCTTTCCCCTTCTTTGTACTTTTGCGATGCCCTCCATTTTGTGCAATGGGGCAGAATCACAATGTTTCTCATTTGTTTGTTGGATTTCCCTAAGATGAGAGAGTTTCATCAAAAGATATGTTTTCCTGTTGCTCCTGCAGTGACAGAACTTGAATCGATAGCTGGTGTTCAAATATGGTCTTTTTCCAAGCAGGAATCTGCATTTCGAAAAGTTGAATTCTCCATTCAGTGTCATAGACCTCATATGAAGGGTAATATGAGTACTATGATGTTGCAGCAAACTGGATGAGTGTCCTGGACTGCATTTACAATTCAGTGTTGAACTCTCATGGGTTTGCTAAAGGAACGCTGTAGTTAACTTTCCCCTTCTTTGTACTTTTTCAGTGCTTTTTGTGCAAGGGGAAAATCACGATTTTTCTCATTTCTACTTTGGACTTCTCTTAAGACGAGAGAGTTTCATCAAAACGTATGGTTTTCCTGATTCTCCGTTCCAGAGAGAACTTGAATCCACAGGTGGTTCTCAAATATGGTCTTTGACCAAGAAGGAATCTGGAGTTCAAAAATTGCATTCTCCATTCATTGTAATAGGCGTCGTATGAAGGGTAACATGAGCACTACGATGTTGCAGCAAACTGGATGAGTGTCCTGGACTGCATTTAGAATTCAGTGCTGAGCTCTCATGGGTTGCTAAAACAACGCTGTAGTTAGCTTTCCCCTTCCTTGTACTTTTTCAATGCTTTTTGTGCAAGGGGAAAGGGCGATTTTTCTCATTTCTTCTTTGCACTTCTCTTAAGACAGAGAGAGTTTCATCAAAACGTACGGTTTTCCTGATTCTCCTTTCCAGAGACAACTCGAATCGACAGGTGGTTTTTCAGTATGGTCTTTGACCATGCAAGCATCTCAAGTTCTGAAAGTCGTTTTCTCCGTTCAGTGTAACAGGCCTCAGATGAAGGGTAATACGAGTAGTACGATGTTGCAGCAAACTGGATGAGTGTCCTGGAATGCTTTTAAAGATTTCAGTGCTGACCTCTCATGGGATTGCTAAGACAACACTGTAGTTAGCTTTCCCCTTCTTTGTACTTTTGCGATGCCCTCCATTTTGTGCAATGGGGCAGAATCACAATGTTTCTCATTTGTTTGTTGGATTTCTCCAAGGATGAGAGAGTTTCATCAAAACATATGTTTTCCTGTTGCTCCTGCAGTGACAGAACTTGAATCGATAGCTGGTGTTCAAATATGGTCTTTTTCCAAGCAGGAATCTGCAGTTCGAAAAGTTGAATTCTCCATTCAGTGTCATAGACCTCATATGAAGGGTAATATGAGTACTATGATGTTGCAGCAAACTGGATGAGTGTCCTGGACTGCATTTACAATTCAGTGCTGAACTCTCATGGGTTTGCTAAAAGAGCGCTGTAGTTAACTTTCCCCTTCTTTGTACTTTTTCAGTGCTTTTTGTGCAAGGGGAAAATCACGATTTTCTCATTTCTACTTTGGACTTCTCTTAAGACGAGAGAGTTTCATCAAAACGTATGGTTTTCCTGATTCTCCGTTCCAGAGAGAACTTGAATCCACAGGTGGTTCTCAAATATGGTCTTTGACCAAGAAGGAATCTGGAGTTCAAAAATTGCATTCTCCATTCATTGTAATAGGCGTCGTATGAAGGGTAACATGAGCACTACGATGTTGCAGCAAACTGGATGAGTGTCCTGGACTGCATTTAGAATTCAGTGCTGAGCTCTCATGGGTTGCTAAAACAACGCTGTAGTTAGCTTTCCCCTTCCTTGTACTTTTTCAATGCTTTTTGTGCAAGGGGAAAGGGCGATTTTTCTCATTTCTTCTTTGCACTTCTCTTAAGACAGAGAGAGTTTCATCAAAACGTACGGTTTTCCTGATTCTCCTTTCCATAGACAACTCGAATCGACAGGTGGTTTTTCAGTATGGTCTTTGACCATGCAAGAATCTCAAGTTCTGAAAGTCGTTTTCTCCGTTCAGTGTAACAGGCCTCAGATGAAGGGTAATACGAGTAGTACGATGTTGCAGCAAACTGGATGAGTGTCCTGGAATGCTTTTAAAGATTTCAGTGCTGACCTCTCATGGGATTGCTAAGACAACACTGTAGTTAGCTTTCCCCTTCTTTGTACTTTTGCGATGCCCTCCATTTTGTGCAATGGGGCAGAATCACAATGTTTCTCATTTGTTTGTTGGATTTCTCCAAGGATGAGAGAGTTTCATCAAAACATATGTTTTCCTGTTGCTCCTGCAGTGACAGAACTTGAATCGATAGCTGGTGTTCAAATATGGTCTTTTTCCAAGCAGGAATCTGCAGTTCGAAAAGTTGAATTCTCCATTCAGTGTCATAGACCTCATATGAAGGGTAATATGAGTACTATGATGTTGCAGCAAACTGGATGAGTGTCCTGGACTGCATTTACAATTCAGTGCTGAACTCTCATGGGTTTGCTAAAAGAGCGCTGTAGTTAACTTTCCCCTTCTTTGTACTTTTTCAGTGCTTTTTGTGCAAGGGGAAAATCACGATTTTCTCATTTCTACTTTGGACTTCTCTTAAGACGAGAGAGTTTCATCAAAACGTATGGTTTTCCTGATTCTCCGTTCCAGAGAGAACTTGAATCCACAGGTGGTTCTCAAATATGGTCTTTGACCAAGAAGGAATCTGGAGTTCAAAAATTGCATTCTCCATTCATTGTAATAGGCGTCGTATGAAGGGTAACATGAGCACTACGATGTTGCAGCAAACTGGATGAGTGTCCTGGACTGCATTTAGAATTCAGTGCTGAGCTCTCATGGGTTGCTAAAACAACGCTGTAGTTAGCTTTCCCCTTCCTTGTACTTTTTCAATGCTTTTTGTGCAAGGGGAAAGGGCGATTTTTCTCATTTCTTCTTTGCACTTCTCTTAAGACAGAGAGAGTTTCATCAAAACGTACGGTTTTCCTGATTCTCCTTTCCATAGACAACTCGAATCGACAGGTGGTTTTTCAGTATGGTCTTTGACCATGCAAGAATCTCAAGTTCTGAAAGTCGTTTTCTCCGTTCAGTGTAACAGGCCTCAGATGAAGGGTAATACGAGTAGTACGATGTTGCAGCAAACTGGATGAGTGTCCTGGAATGCTTTTAAAGATTTCAGTGCTGACCTCTCATGGGATTGCTAAGACAACACTGTAGTTAGCTTTCCCCTTCTTTGTACTTTTGCGATGCCCTCCATTTTGTGCAATGGGGCAGAATCACAATGTTTCTCATTTGTTTGTTGGATTTCTCCAAGGATGAGAGAGTTTCATCAAAACATATGTTTTCCTGTTGCTCCTGCAGTGACAGAACTTGAATCGATAGCTGGTGTTCAAATATGGTCTTTTTCCAAGCAGGAATCTGCAGTTCGAAAAGTTGAATTCTCCATTCAGTGTCATAGACCTCATATGAAGGGTAATATGAGTACTATGATGTTGCAGCAAACTGGATGAGTGTCCTGGACTGCATTTACAATTCAGTGCTGAACTCTCATGGGTTTGCTAAAAGAGCGCTGTAGTTAACTTTCCCCTTCTTTGTACTTTTTCAGTGCTTTTTGTGCAAGGGGAAAATCACGATTTTCTCATTTCTACTTTGGACTTCTCTTAAGACGAGAGAGTTTCATCAAAACGTATGGTTTTCCTGATTCTCCGTTCCAGAGAGAACTTGAATCCACAGGTGGTTCTCAAATATGGTCTTTGACCAAGAAGGAATCTGGAGTTCAAAAATTGCATTCTCCATTCATCGTAATAGGCGTCGTATGAAGGGTAACATGAGCACTACGATGTTGCAGCAAACTGGATGAGTGTCCTGGACTGCATTTAGAATTCAGTGCTGAGCTCTCATGGGTTGCTAAAACAACGCTGTAGTTAGCTTTCCCCTTCCTTGTACTTTTTCAATGCTTTTTGTGCAAGGGGAAAGGGCGATTTTTCTCATTTCTTCTTTGCACTTCTCTTAAGACAGAGAGAGTTTCATCAAAACGTACGGTTTTCCTGATTCTCCTTTCCAGAGACAACTCGAATCGACAGGTGGTTTTTCAGTATGGTCTTTGACCATGCAAGAATCTCAAGTTCTGAAAGTCGTTTTCTCCGTTCAGTGTAACAGGCCTCAGATGAAGGGTAATACGAGTAGTACGATGTTGCAGCAAACTGGATGAGTGTCCTGGAATGCTTTTAAAGATTTCAGTGCTGACCTCTCATGGGATTGCTAAGACAACACTGTAGTTAGCTTTCCCCTTCTTTGTACTTTTGCGATGCCCTCCATTTTGTGCAATGGGGCAGAATCACAATGTTTCTCATTTGTTTGTTGGATTTCCCTAAGATGAGAGAGTTTCATCAAAACATATGTTTTCCTGTTGCTCCTGCAGTGACAGAACTTGAATCGATAGCTGGTGTTCAAATATGGTCTTTTTCCAAGCAGGAATCTGCAGTTCGAAAAGTTGAATTCTCCATTCAGTGTCATAGACCTCATATGAAGGGTAATATGAGTACTATGATGTTGCAGCAAACTGGATGAGTGTCCTGGACTGCATTTACAATTCAGTGCTGAACTCTCATGGGTTTGCTAAAGGAACGCTGTAGTTAACTTTCCCCTTCTTTGTACTTTTTCAGTGCTTTTTGTGCAAGGGGAAAATCACGATTTTCTCATTTCTACTTTGGACTTCTCTTAAGACGAGAGAGTTTCATCAAAACGTATGGTTTTCCTGATTCTCCGTTCCAGAGAGAACTTGAATCCACAGGTGGTTCTCAAATATGGTCTTTGACCAAGAAGGAATCTGGAGTTCAAAAATTGCATTCTCCATTCATCGTAATAGGCGTCGTATGAAGGGTAACATGAGCACTACGATGTTGCAGCAAACTGGATGAGTGTCCTGGACTGCATTTAGAATTCAGTGCTGAGCTCTCATGGGTTGCTAAAACAACGCTGTAGTTAGCTTTCCCCTTCCTTGTACTTTTTCAATGCTTTTTGTGCAAGGGGAAAGGGCGATTTTTCTCATTTCTTCTTTGCACTTCTCTTAAGACAGAGAGAGTTTCATCAAAACGTACGGTTTTCCTGATTCTCCTTTCCAGAGACAACTCGAATCGACAGGTGGTTTTTCAGTATGGTCTTTGACCATGCAAGAATCTCAAGTTCTGAAAGTCGTTTTCTCCGTTCAGTGTAACAGGCCTCAGATGAAGGGTAATACGAGTAGTACGATGTTGCAGCAAACTGGATGAGTGTCCTGGAATGTTTTAATGATTTCAGTGCTGACCTCTCATGGGATTGCTAAGACAACACTGTAGTTAGCTTTCCCCTTCTTTGTACTTTTGCGATGCCCTCCATTTTGTGCAATGGGGCAGAATCACAATGTTTCTCATTTGTTTGTTGGATTTCCCTAAGATGAGAGAGTTTCATCAAAACATATGTTTTCCTGTTGCTCCTGCAGTGACAGAACTTGAATCGATAGCTGGTGTTCAAATATGGTCTTTTTCCAAGCAGGAATCTGCAGTTCGAAAAGTTGAATTCTCCATTCAGTGTCATAGACCTCATATGAAGGGTAATATGAGTACTATGATGTTGCAGCAAACTGGATGAGTGTCCTGGACTGCATTTACAATTCAGTGCTGAACTCTCATGGGTTTGCTAAAGGAACGCTGTAGTTAACTTTCCCCTTCTTTGTACTTTTTCAGTGCTTTTTGTGCAAGGGGAAAATCACGATTTTCTCATTTCTACTTTGGACTTCTCTTAAGACGAGAGAGTTTCATCAAAACGTATGGTTTTCCTGATTCTCCGTTCCAGAGAGAACTTGAATCCACAGGTGGTTCTCAAATATGGTCTTTGACCAAGAAGGAATCTGGAGTTCAAAAATTGCATTCTCCATTCATCGTAATAGGCGTCGTATGAAGGGTAACATGAGCACTACGATGTTGCAGCAAACTGGATGAGTGTCCTGGACTGCATTTAGAATTCAGTGCTGAGCTCTCATGGGTTGCTAAAACAACGCTGTAGTTAGCTTTCCCCTTCCTTGTACTTTTTCAATGCTTTTTGTGCAAGGGGAAAGGGCGATTTTTCTCATTTCTTCTTTGCACTTCTCTTAAGACAGAGAGAGTTTCATCAAAACGTACGGTTTTCCTGATTCTCCTTTCCAGAGACAACTCGAATCGACAGGTGGTTTTTCAGTATGGTCTTTGACCATGCAAGAATCTCAAGTTCTGAAAGTCGTTTTCTCCGTTCAGTGTAACAGGCCTCAGATGAAGGGTAATACGAGTAGTACGATGTTGCAGCAAACTGGATGAGTGTCCTGGAATGCTTTTAAAGATTTCAGTGCTGACCTCTCATGGGATTGCTAAGACAACACTGTAGTTAGCTTTCCCCTTCTTTGTACTTTTGCGATGCCCTCCATTTTGTGCAATGGGGCAGAATCACAATGTTTCTCATTTGTTTGTTGGATTTCTCCAAGGATGAGAGAGTTTCATCAAAACATATGTTTTCCTGTTGCTCCTGCAGTGACAGAACTTGAATCGATAGCTGGTGTTCAAATATGGTCTTTTTCCAAGCAGGAATCTGCAGTTCGAAAAGTTGAATTCTCCATTCAGTGTCATAGACCTCATATGAAGGGTAATATGAGTACTATGATGTTGCAGCAAACTGGATGAGTGTCCTGGACTGCATTTACAATTCAGTGCTGAACTCTCATGGGTTTGCTAAAAGAACGCTGTAGTTAACTTTCCCCTTCTTTGTACTTTTTCAGTGCTTTTTGTGCAAGGGGAAAATCACGATTTTCTCATTTCTACTTTGGACTTTTCTTAAGACGAGAGAGTTTCATCAAAACGTATGGTTTTCCTGATTCTCCGTTCCAGAGAGAACTTGAATCCACAGGTGGTTCTCAAATATGGTCTTTGACCAAGAAGGAATCTGGAGTTCAAAAATTGCATTCTCCATTCATTGTAATAGGCGTCGTATGAAGGGTAACATGAGCACTACGATGTTGCAGCAAACTGGATGAGTGTCCTGGACTGCATTTAGAATTCAGTGCTGAGCTCTCATGGGTTGCTAAAACAACGCTGTAGTTAGCTTTCCCCTTCCTTGTACTTTTTCAATGCTTTTTGTGCAAGGGGAAAGGGCGATTTTTCTCATTTCTTCTTTGCACTTCTCTTAAGACAGAGAGAGTTTCATCAAAACGTACGGTTTTCCTGATTCTCCTTTCCAGAGACAACTCGAATCGACAGGTGGTTTTTCAGTATGGTCTTTGACCATGCAAGAATCTCAAGTTCTGAAAGTCGTTTTCTCCGTTCAGTGTAACAGGCCTCAGATGAAGGGTAATACGAGTAGTACGATGTTGCAGCAAACTGGATGAGTGTCCTGGAATGCTTTTAAAGATTTCAGTGCTGACCTCTCATGGGATTGCTAAGACAACACTGTAGTTAGCTTTCCCCTTCTTTGTACTTTTGCGATGCCCTCCATTTTGTGCAATGGGGCAGAATCACAATGTTTCTCATTTGTTTGTTGGATTTCCCTAAGATGAGAGAGTTTCATCAAAACATATGTTTTCCTGTTGCTCCTGCAGTGACAGAACTTGAATCGATAGCTGGTGTTCAAATATGGTCTTTTTCCAAGCAGGAATCTGCAGTTCGAAAAGTTGAATTCTCCATTCAGTGTCATAGACCTCATATGAAGGGTAATATGAGTACTATGATGTTGCAGCAAACTGGATGAGTGTCCTGGACTGCATTTACAATTCAGTGCTGAACTCTCATGGGTTTGCTAAAGGAACGCTGTAGTTAACTTTCCCCTTCTTTGTACTTTTTCAGTGCTTTTTGTGCAAGGGGAAAATCACGATTTTCTCATTTCTACTTTGGACTTCTCTTAAGACGAGAGAGTTTCATCAAAACGTATGGTTTTCCTGATTCTCCGTTCCAGAGAGAACTTGAATCCACAGGTGGTTCTCAAATATGGTCTTTGACCAAGAAGGAATCTGGAGTTCAAAAATTGCATTCTCCATTCATCGTAATAGGCGTCGTATGAAGGGTAACATGAGCACTACGATGTTGCAGCAAACTGGATGAGTGTCCTGGACTGCATTTAGAATTCAGTGCTGAGCTCTCATGGGTTGCTAAAACAACGCTGTAGTTAGCTTTCCCCTTCCTTGTACTTTTTCAATGCTTTTTGTGCAAGGGGAAAGGGCGATTTTTCTCATTTCTTCTTTGCACTTCTCTTAAGACAGAGAGAGTTTCATCAAAACGTACGGTTTTCCTGATTCTCCTTTCCAGAGACAACTCGAATCGACAGGTGGTTTTTCAGTATGGTCTTTGACCATGCAAGAATCTCAAGTTCTGAAAGTCGTTTTCTCCGTTCAGTGTAACAGGCCTCAGATGAAGGGTAATACGAGTAGTACGATGTTGCAGCAAACTGGATGAGTGTCCTGGAATGCTTTTAAAGATTTCAGTGCTGACCTCTCATGGGATTGCTAAGACAACACTGTAGTTAGCTTTCCCCTTCTTTGTACTTTTGCGATGCCCTCCATTTTGTGCAATGGGGCAGAATCACAATGTTTCTCATTTGTTTGTTGGATTTCCCTAAGATGAGAGAGTTTCATCAAAACATATGTTTTCCTGTTGCTCCTGCAGTGACAGAACTTGAATCGATAGCTGGTGTTCAAATATGGTCTTTTTCCAAGCAGGAATCTGCAGTTCGAAAAGTTGAATTCTCCATTCAGTGTCATAGACCTCATATGAAGGGTAATATGAGTACTATGATGTTGCAGCAAACTGGATGAGTGTCCTGGACTGCATTTACAATTCAGTGCTGAACTCTCATGGGTTTGCTAAAGGAACGCTGTAGTTAACTTTCCCCTTCTTTGTACTTTTTCAGTGCTTTTTGTGCAAGGGGAAAATCACGATTTTCTCATTTCTACTTTGGACTTCTCTTAAGACGAGAGAGTTTCATCAAAACGTATGGTTTTCCTGATTCTCCGTTCCAGAGAGAACTTGAATCCACAGGTGGTTCTCAAATATGGTCTTTGACCAAGAAGGAATCTGGAGTTCAAAAATTGCATTCTCCATTCATCGTAATAGGCGTCGTATGAAGGGTAACATGAGCACTACGATGTTGCAGCAAACTGGATGAGTGTCCTGGACTGCATTTAGAATTCAGTGCTGAGCTCTCATGGGTTGCTAAAACAACGCTGTAGTTAGCTTTCCCCTTCCTTGTACTTTTTCAATGCTTTTTGTGCAAGGGGAAAGGGCGATTTTTCTCATTTCTTCTTTGCACTTCTCTTAAGACAGAGAGAGTTTCATCAAAACGTACGGTTTTCCTGATTCTCCTTTCCAGAGACAACTCGAATCGACAGGTGGTTTTTCAGTATGGTCTTTGACCATGCAAGAATCTCAAGTTCTGAAAGTCGTTTTCTCCGTTCAGTGTAACAGGCCTCAGATGAAGGGTAATACGAGTAGTACGATGTTGCAGCAAACTGGATGAGTGTCCTGGAATGCTTTTAAAGATTTCAGTGCTGACCTCTCATGGGATTGCTAAGACAACACTGTAGTTAGCTTTCCCCTTCTTTGTACTTTTGCGATGCCCTCCATTTTGTGCAATGGGGCAGAATCACAATGTTTCTCATTTGTTTGTTGGATTTCCCTAAGATGAGAGAGTTTCATCAAAACATATGTTTTCCTGTTGCTCCTGCAGTGACAGAACTTGAATCGATAGCTGGTGTTCAAATATGGTCTTTTTCCAAGCAGGAATCTGCAGTTCGAAAAGTTGAATTCTCCATTCAGTGTCATAGACCTCATATGAAGGGTAATATGAGTACTATGATGTTGCAGCAAACTGGATGAGTGTCCTGGACTGCATTTACAATTCAGTGCTGAACTCTCATGGGTTTGCTAAAGGAACGCTGTAGTTAACTTTCCCCTTCTTTGTACTTTTTCAGTGCTTTTTGTGCAAGGGGAAAATCACGATTTTCTCATTTCTACTTTGGACTTCTCTTAAGACGAGAGAGTTTCATCAAAACGTATGGTTTTCCTGATTCTCCGTTCCAGAGAGAACTTGAATCCACAGGTGGTTCTCAAATATGGTCTTTGACCAAGAAGGAATCTGGAGTTCAAAAATTGCATTCTCCATTCATCGTAATAGGCGTCGTATGAAGGGTAACATGAGCACTACGATGTTGCAGCAAACTGGATGAGTGTCCTGGACTGCATTTAGAATTCAGTGCTGAGCTCTCATGGGTTGCTAAAACAACGCTGTAGTTAGCTTTCCCCTTCCTTGTACTTTTTCAATGCTTTTTGTGCAAGGGGAAAGGGCGATTTTTCTCATTTCTTCTTTGCACTTCTCTTAAGACAGAGAGAGTTTCATCAAAACGTACGGTTTTCCTGATTCTCCTTTCCAGAGACAACTCGAATCGACAGGTGGTTTTTCAGTATGGTCTTTGACCATGCAAGAATCTCAAGTTCTGAAAGTCGTTTTCTCCGTTCAGTGTAACAGGCCTCAGATGAAGGGTAATACGAGTAGTACGATGTTGCAGCAAACTGGATGAGTGTCCTGGAATGCTTTTAAAGATTTCAGTGCTGACCTCTCATGGGATTGCTAAGACAACACTGTAGTTAGCTTTCCCCTTCTTTGTACTTTTGCGATGCCCTCCATTTTGTGCAATGGGGCAGAATCACAATGTTTCTCATTTGTTTGTTGGATTTCTCCAAGGATGAGAGAGTTTCATCAAAACATATGTTTTCCTGTTGCTCCTGCAGTGACAGAACTTGAATCGATAGCTGGTGTTCAAATATGGTCTTTTTCCAAGCAGGAATCTGCAGTTCGAAAAGTTGAATTCTCCATTCAGTGTCATAGACCTCATATGAAGGGTAATATGAGTACTATGATGTTGCAGCAAACTGGATGAGTGTCCTGGACTGCATTTACAATTCAGTGCTGAACTCTCATGGGTTTGCTAAAAGAACGCTGTAGTTAACTTTCCCCTTCTTTGTACTTTTTCAGTGCTTTTTGTGCAAGGGGAAAATCACGATTTTCTCATTTCTACTTTGGACTTTTCTTAAGACGAGAGAGTTTCATCAAAACGTATGGTTTTCCTGATTCTCCGTTCCAGAGAGAACTTGAATCCACAGGTGGTTCTCAAATATGGTCTTTGACCAAGAAGGAATCTGGAGTTCAAAAATTGCATTCTCCATTCATTGTAATAGGCGTCGTATGAAGGGTAACATGAGCACTACGATGTTGCAGCAAACTGGATGAGTGTCCTGGACTGCATTTAGAATTCAGTGCTGAGCTCTCATGGGTTGCTAAAACAACGCTGTAGTTAGCTTTCCCCTTCCTTGTACTTTTTCAATGCTTTTTGTGCAAGGGGAAAGGGCGATTTTTCTCATTTCTTCTTTGCACTTCTCTTAAGACAGAGAGAGTTTCATCAAAACGTACGGTTTTCCTGATTCTCCTTTCCAGAGACAACTCGAATCGACAGGTGGTTTTTCAGTATGGTCTTTGACCATGCAAGAATCTCAAGTTCTGAAAGTCGTTTTCTCCGTTCAGTGTAACAGGCCTCAGATGAAGGGTAATACGAGTAGTACGATGTTGCAGCAAACTGGATGAGTGTCCTGGAATGCTTTTAAAGATTTCAGTGCTGACCTCTCATGGGATTGCTAAGACAACACTGTAGTTAGCTTTCCCCTTTTTTGTACTTTTGCGATGCCCTCCATTTTGTGCAATGGGGCAGAATCACAATGTTTCTCATTTGTTTGTTGGATTTCCCTAAGATGAGAGAGTTTCATCAAAACATATGTTTTCCTGTTGCTCCTGCAGTGACAGAACTTGAATCGATAGCTGGTGTTCAAATATGGTCTTTTTCCAAGCAGGAATCTGCAGTTCGAAAAGTTGAATTCTCCATTCAGTGTCATAGACCTCATATGAAGGGTAATATGAGTACTATGATGTTGCAGCAAACTGGATGAGTGTCCTGGACTGCATTTACAATTCAGTGCTGAACTCTCATGGGTTTGCTAAAGGAACGCTGTAGTTAACTTTCCCCTTCTTTGTACTTTTTCAGTGCTTTTTGTGCAAGGGGAAAATCACGATTTTCTCATTTCTACTTTGGACTTCTCTTAAGACGAGAGAGTTTCATCAAAACGTATGGTTTTCCTGATTCTCCGTTCCAGAGAGAACTTGAATCCACAGGTGGTTCTCAAATATGGTCTTTGACCAAGAAGGAATCTGGAGTTCAAAAATTGCATTCTCCATTCATCGTAATAGGCGTCGTATGAAGGGTAACATGAGCACTACGATGTTGCAGCAAACTGGATGAGTGTCCTGGACTGCATTTAGAATTCAGTGCTGAGCTCTCATGGGTTGCTAAAACAACGCTGTAGTTAGCTTTCCCCTTCCTTGTACTTTTTCAATGCTTTTTGTGCAAGGGGAAAGGGCGATTTTTCTCATTTCTTCTTTGCACTTCTCTTAAGACAGAGAGAGTTTCATCAAAACGTACGGTTTTCCTGATTCTCCTTTCCAGAGACAACTCGAATCGACAGGTGGTTTTTCAGTATGGTCTTTGACCATGCAAGAATCTCAAGTTCTGAAAGTCGTTTTCTCCGTTCAGTGTAACAGGCCTCAGATGAAGGGTAATACGAGTAGTACGATGTTGCAGCAAACTGGATGAGTGTCCTGGAATGCTTTTAAAGATTTCAGTGCTGACCTCTCATGGGATTGCTAAGACAACACTGTAGTTAGCTTTCCCCTTCTTTGTACTTTTGCGATGCCCTCCATTTTGTGCAATGGGGCAGAATCACAATGTTTCTCATTTGTTTGTTGGATTTCCCTAAGATGAGAGAGTTTCATCAAAACATATGTTTTCCTGTTGCTCCTGCAGTGACAGAACTTGAATCGATAGCTGGTGTTCAAATATGGTCTTTTTCCAAGCAGGAATCTGCAGTTCGAAAAGTTGAATTCTCCATTCAGTGTCATAGACCTCATATGAAGGGTAATATGAGTACTATGATGTTGCAGCAAACTGGATGAGTGTCCTGGACTGCATTTACAATTCAGTGCTGAACTCTCATGGGTTTGCTAAAGGAACGCTGTAGTTAACTTTCCCCTTCTTTGTACTTTTTCAGTGCTTTTTGTGCAAGGGGAAAATCACGATTTTCTCATTTCTACTTTGGACTTCTCTTAAGACGAGAGAGTTTCATCAAAACGTATGGTTTTCCTGATTCTCCGTTCCAGAGAGAACTTGAATCCACAGGTGGTTCTCAAATATGGTCTTTGACCAAGAAGGAATCTGGAGTTCAAAAATTGCATTCTCCATTCATCGTAATAGGCGTCGTATGAAGGGTAACATGAGCACTACGATGTTGCAGCAAACTGGATGAGTGTCCTGGACTGCATTTAGAATTCAGTGCTGAGCTCTCATGGGTTGCTAAAACAACGCTGTAGTTAGCTTTCCCCTTCCTTGTACTTTTTCAATGCTTTTTGTGCAAGGGGAAAGGGCGATTTTTCTCATTTCTTCTTTGCACTTCTCTTAAGACAGAGAGAGTTTCATCAAAACGTACGGTTTTCCTGATTCTCCTTTCCAGAGACAACTCGAATCGACAGGTGGTTTTTCAGTATGGTCTTTGACCATGCAAGAATCTCAAGTTCTGAAAGTCGTTTTCTCCGTTCAGTGTAACAGGCCTCAGATGAAGGGTAATACGAGTAGTACGATGTTGCAGCAAACTGGATGAGTGTCCTGGAATGCTTTTAATGATTTCAGTGCTGACCTCTCATGGGATTGCTAAGACAACACTGTAGTTAGCTTTCCCCTTCTTTGTACTTTTGCGATGCCCTCCATTTTGTGCAATGGGGCAGAATCACAATGTTTCTCATTTGTTTGTTGGATTTCCCTAAGATGAGAGAGTTTCATCAAAACATATGTTTTCCTGTTGCTCCTGCAGTGACAGAACTTGAATCGATAGCTGGTGTTCAAATATGGTCTTTTTCCAAGCAGGAATCTGCAGTTCGAAAAGTTGAATTCTCCATTCAGTGTCATAGACCTCATATGAAGGGTAATATGAGTACTATGATGTTGCAGCAAACTGGATGAGTGTCCTGGACTGCATTTACAATTCAGTGCTGAACTCTCATGGGTTTGCTAAAGGAACGCTGTAGTTAACTTTCCCCTTCTTTGTACTTTTTCAGTGCTTTTTGTGCAAGGGGAAAATCACGATTTTCTCATTTCTACTTTGGACTTCTCTTAAGACGAGAGAGTTTCATCAAAACGTATGGTTTTCCTGATTCTCCGTTCCAGAGAGAACTTGAATCCACAGGTGGTTCTCAAATATGGTCTTTGACCAAGAAGGAATCTGGAGTTCAAAAATTGCATTCTCCATTCATCGTAATAGGCGTCGTATGAAGGGTAACATGAGCACTACGATGTTGCAGCAAACTGGATGAGTGTCCTGGACTGCATTTAGAATTCAGTGCTGAGCTCTCATGGGTTGCTAAAACAACGCTGTAGTTAGCTTTCCCCTTCCTTGTACTTTTTCAATGCTTTTTGTGCAAGGGGAAAGGGCGATTTTTCTCATTTCTTCTTTGCACTTCTCTTAAGACAGAGAGAGTTTCATCAAAACGTACGGTTTTCCTGATTCTCCTTTCCAGAGACAACTCGAATCGACAGGTGGTTTTTCAGTATGGTCTTTGACCATGCAAGAATCTCAAGTTCTGAAAGTCGTTTTCTCCGTTCAGTGTAACAGGCCTCAGATGAAGGGTAATACGAGTAGTACGATGTTGCAGCAAACTGGATGAGTGTCCTGGAATGCTTTTAAAGATTTCAGTGCTGACCTCTCATGGGATTGCTAAGACAACACTGTAGTTAGCTTTCCCCTTCTTTGTACTTTTGCGATGCCCTCCATTTTGTGCAATGGGGCAGAATCACAATGTTTCTCATTTGTTTGTTGGATTTCCCTAAGATGAGAGAGTTTCATCAAAACATATGTTTTCCTGTTGCTCCTGCAGTGACAGAACTTGAATCGATAGCTGGTGTTCAAATATGGTCTTTTTCCAAGCAGGAATCTGCAGTTCGAAAAGTTGAATTCTCCATTCAGTGTCATAGACCTCATATGAAGGGTAATATGAGTACTATGATGTTGCAGCAAACTGGATGAGTGTCCTGGACTGCATTTACAATTCAGTGCTGAACTCTCATGGGTTTGCTAAAGGAACGCTGTAGTTAACTTTCCCCTTCTTTGTACTTTTTCAGTGCTTTTTGTGCAAGGGGAAAATCACGATTTTCTCATTTCTACTTTGGACTTCTCTTAAGACGAGAGAGTTTCATCAAAACGTATGGTTTTCCTGATTCTCCGTTCCAGAGAGAACTTGAATCCACAGGTGGTTCTCAAATATGGTCTTTGACCAAGAAGGAATCTGGAGTTCAAAAATTGCATTCTCCATTCATCGTAATAGGCGTCGTATGAAGGGTAACATGAGCACTACGATGTTGCAGCAAACTGGATGAGTGTCCTGGACTGCATTTAGAATTCAGTGCTGAGCTCTCATGGGTTGCTAAAACAACGCTGTAGTTAGCTTTCCCCTTCCTTGTACTTTTTCAATGCTTTTTGTGCAAGGGGAAAGGGCGATTTTTCTCATTTCTTCTTTGCACTTCTCTTAAGACAGAGAGAGTTTCATCAAAACGTACGGTTTTCCTGATTCTCCTTTCCAGAGACAACTCGAATCGACAGGTGGTTTTTCAGTATGGTCTTTGACCATGCAAGAATCTCAAGTTCTGAAAGTCGTTTTCTCCGTTCAGTGTAACAGGCCTCAGATGAAGGGTAATACGAGTAGTACGATGTTGCAGCAAACTGGATGAGTGTCCTGGAATGCTTTTAAAGATTTCAGTGCTGACCTCTCATGGGATTGCTAAGACAACACTGTAGTTAGCTTTCCCCTTCTTTGTACTTTTGCGATGCCCTCCATTTTGTGCAATGGGGCAGAATCACAATGTTTCTCATTTGTTTGTTGGATTTCCCTAAGATGAGAGAGTTTCATCAAAACATATGTTTTCCTGTTGCTCCTGCAGTGACAGAACTTGAATCGATAGCTGGTGTTCAAATATGGTCTTTTTCCAAGCAGGAATCTGCAGTTCGAAAAGTTGAATTCTCCATTCAGTGTCATAGACCTCATATGAAGGGTAATATGAGTACTATGATGTTGCAGCAAACTGGATGAGTGTCCTGGACTGCATTTACAATTCAGTGCTGAACTCTCATGGGTTTGCTAAAGGAACGCTGTAGTTAACTTTCCCCTTCTTTGTACTTTTTCAGTGCTTTTTGTGCAAGGGGAAAATCACGATTTTCTCATTTCTACTTTGGACTTCTCTTAAGACGAGAGAGTTTCATCAAAACGTATGGTTTTCCTGATTCTCCGTTCCAGAGAGAACTTGAATCCACAGGTGGTTCTCAAATATGGTCTTTGACCAAGAAGGAATCTGGAGTTCAAAAATTGCATTCTCCATTCATCGTAATAGGCGTCGTATGAAGGGTAACATGAGCACTACGATGTTGCAGCAAACTGGATGAGTGTCCTGGACTGCATTTAGAATTCAGTGCTGAGCTCTCATGGGTTGCTAAAACAACGCTGTAGTTAGCTTTCCCCTTCCTTGTACTTTTTCAATGCTTTTTGTGCAAGGGGAAAGGGCGATTTTTCTCATTTCTTCTTTGCACTTCTCTTAAGACAGAGAGAGTTTCATCAAAACGTACGGTTTTCCTGATTCTCCTTTCCAGAGACAACTCGAATCGACAGGTGGTTTTTCAGTATGGTCTTTGACCATGCAAGAATCTCAAGTTCTGAAAGTCGTTTTCTCCGTTCAGTGTAACAGGCCTCAGATGAAGGGTAATACGAGTAGTACGATGTTGCAGCAAACTGGATGAGTGTCCTGGAATGCTTTTAAAGATTTCAGTGCTGACCTCTCATGGGATTGCTAAGACAACACTGTAGTTAGCTTTCCCCTTCTTTGTACTTTTGCGATGCCCTCCATTTTGTGCAATGGGGCAGAATCACAATGTTTCTCATTTGTTTGTTGGATTTCCCTAAGATGAGAGAGTTTCATCAAAACATATGTTTTCCTGTTGCTCCTGCAGTGACAGAACTTGAATCGATAGCTGGTGTTCAAATATGGTCTTTTTCCAAGCAGGAATCTGCAGTTCGAAAAGTTGAATTCTCCATTCAGTGTCATAGACCTCATATGAAGGGTAATATGAGTACTATGATGTTGCAGCAAACTGGATGAGTGTCCTGGACTGCATTTACAATTCAGTGCTGAACTCTCATGGGTTTGCTAAAGGAACGCTGTAGTTAACTTTCCCCTTCTTTGTACTTTTTCAGTGCTTTTTGTGCAAGGGGAAAATCACGATTTTCTCATTTCTACTTTGGACTTCTCTTAAGACGAGAGAGTTTCATCAAAACGTATGGTTTTCCTGATTCTCCGTTCCAGAGAGAACTTGAATCCACAGGTGGTTCTCAAATATGGTCTTTGACCAAGAAGGAATCTGGAGTTCAAAAATTGCATTCTCCATTCATCGTAATAGGCGTCGTATGAAGGGTAACATGAGCACTACGATGTTGCAGCAAACTGGATGAGTGTCCTGGACTGCATTTAGAATTCAGTGCTGAGCTCTCATGGGTTGCTAAAACAACGCTGTAGTTAGCTTTCCCCTTCCTTGTACTTTTTCAATGCTTTTTGTGCAAGGGGAAAGGGCGATTTTTCTCATTTCTTCTTTGCACTTCTCTTAAGACAGAGAGAGTTTCATCAAAACGTACGGTTTTCCTGATTCTCCTTTCCAGAGACAACTCGAATCGACAGGTGGTTTTTCAGTATGGTCTTTGACCATGCAAGAATCTCAAGTTCTGAAAGTCGTTTTCTCCGTTCAGTGTAACAGGCCTCAGATGAAGGGTAATACGAGTAGTACGATGTTGCAGCAAACTGGATGAGTGTCCTGGAATGCTTTTAAAGATTTCAGTGCTGACCTCTCATGGGATTGCTAAGACAACACTGTAGTTAGCTTTCCCCTTCTTTGTACTTTTGCGATGCCCTCCATTTTGTGCAATGGGGCAGAATCACAATGTTTCTCATTTGTTTGTTGGATTTCTCCAAGGATGAGAGAGTTTCATCAAAACATATGTTTTCCTGTTGCTCCTGCAGTGACAGAACTTGAATCGATAGCTGGTGTTCAAATATGGTCTTTTTCCAAGCAGGAATCTGCAGTTCGAAAAGTTGAATTCTCCATTCAGTGTCATAGACCTCATATGAAGGGTAATATGAGTACTATGATGTTGCAGCAAACTGGATGAGTGTCCTGGACTGCATTTACAATTCAGTGCTGAACTCTCATGGGTTTGCTAAAAGAACGCTGTAGTTAACTTTCCCCTTCTTTGTACTTTTTCAGTGCTTTTTGTGCAAGGGGAAAATCACGATTTTCTCATTTCTACTTTGGACTTTTCTTAAGACGAGAGAGTTTCATCAAAACGTATGGTTTTCCTGATTCTCCGTTCCAGAGAGAACTTGAATCCACAGGTGGTTCTCAAATATGGTCTTTGACCAAGAAGGAATCTGGAGTTCAAAAATTGCATTCTCCATTCATTGTAATAGGCGTCGTATGAAGGGTAACATGAGCACTACGATGTTGCAGCAAACTGGATGAGTGTCCTGGACTGCATTTAGAATTCAGTGCTGAGCTCTCATGGGTTGCTAAAACAACGCTGTAGTTAGCTTTCCCCTTCCTTGTACTTTTTCAATGCTTTTTGTGCAAGGGGAAAGGGCGATTTTTCTCATTTCTTCTTTGCACTTCTCTTAAGACAGAGAGAGTTTCATCAAAACGTACGGTTTTCCTGATTCTCCTTTCCAGAGACAACTCGAATCGACAGGTGGTTTTTCAGTATGGTCTTTGACCATGCAAGAATCTCAAGTTCTGAAAGTCGTTTTCTCCGTTCAGTGTAACAGGCCTCAGATGAAGGGTAATACGAGTAGTACGATGTTGCAGCAAACTGGATGAGTGTCCTGGAATGCTTTTAAAGATTTCAGTGCTGACCTCTCATGGGATTGCTAAGACAACACTGTAGTTAGCTTTCCCCTTCTTTGTACTTTTGCGATGCCCTCCATTTTGTGCAATGGGGCAGAATCACAATGTTTCTCATTTGTTTGTTGGATTTCCCTAAGATGAGAGAGTTTCATCAAAACATATGTTTTCCTGTTGCTCCTGCAGTGACAGAACTTGAATCGATAGCTGGTGTTCAAATATGGTCTTTTTCCAAGCAGGAATCTGCAGTTCGAAAAGTTGAATTCTCCATTCAGTGTCATAGACCTCATATGAAGGGTAATATGAGTACTATGATGTTGCAGCAAACTGGATGAGTGTCCTGGACTGCATTTACAATTCAGTGCTGAACTCTCATGGGTTTGCTAAAGGAACGCTGTAGTTAACTTTCCCCTTCTTTGTACTTTTTCAGTGCTTTTTGTGCAAGGGGAAAATCACGATTTTCTCATTTCTACTTTGGACTTCTCTTAAGACGAGAGAGTTTCATCAAAACGTATGGTTTTCCTGATTCTCCGTTCCAGAGAGAACTTGAATCCACAGGTGGTTCTCAAATATGGTCTTTGACCAAGAAGGAATCTGGAGTTCAAAAATTGCATTCTCCATTCATCGTAATAGGCGTCGTATGAAGGGTAACATGAGCACTACGATGTTGCAGCAAACTGGATGAGTGTCCTGGACTGCATTTAGAATTCAGTGCTGAGCTCTCATGGGTTGCTAAAACAACGCTGTAGTTAGCTTTCCCCTTCCTTGTACTTTTTCAATGCTTTTTGTGCAAGGGGAAAGGGCGATTTTTCTCATTTCTTCTTTGCACTTCTCTTAAGACAGAGAGAGTTTCATCAAAACGTACGGTTTTCCTGATTCTCCTTTCCAGAGACAACTCGAATCGACAGGTGGTTTTTCAGTATGGTCTTTGACCATGCAAGAATCTCAAGTTCTGAAAGTCGTTTTCTCCGTTCAGTGTAACAGGCCTCAGATGAAGGGTAATACGAGTAGTACGATGTTGCAGCAAACTGGATGAGTGTCCTGGAATGCTTTTAAAGATTTCAGTGCTGACCTCTCATGGGATTGCTAAGACAACACTGTAGTTAGCTTTCCCCTTCTTTGTACTTTTGCGATGCCCTCCATTTTGTGCAATGGGGCAGAATCACAATGTTTCTCATTTGTTTGTTGGATTTCCCTAAGATGAGAGAGTTTCATCAAAACATATGTTTTCCTGTTGCTCCTGCAGTGACAGAACTTGAATCGATAGCTGGTGTTCAAATATGGTCTTTTTCCAAGCAGGAATCTGCAGTTCGAAAAGTTGAATTCTCCATTCAGTGTCATAGACCTCATATGAAGGGTAATATGAGTACTATGATGTTGCAGCAAACTGGATGAGTGTCCTGGACTGCATTTACAATTCAGTGCTGAACTCTCATGGGTTTGCTAAAGGAACGCTGTAGTTAACTTTCCCCTTCTTTGTACTTTTTCAGTGCTTTTTGTGCAAGGGGAAAATCACGATTTTCTCATTTCTACTTTGGACTTCTCTTAAGACGAGAGAGTTTCATCAAAACGTATGGTTTTCCTGATTCTCCGTTCCAGAGAGAACTTGAATCCACAGGTGGTTCTCAAATATGGTCTTTGACCAAGAAGGAATCTGGAGTTCAAAAATTGCATTCTCCATTCATCGTAATAGGCGTCGTATGAAGGGTAACATGAGCACTACGATGTTGCAGCAAACTGGATGAGTGTCCTGGACTGCATTTAGAATTCAGTGCTGAGCTCTCATGGGTTGCTAAAACAACGCTGTAGTTAGCTTTCCCCTTCCTTGTACTTTTTCAATGCTTTTTGTGCAAGGGGAAAGGGCGATTTTTCTCATTTCTTCTTTGCACTTCTCTTAAGACAGAGAGAGTTTCATCAAAACGTACGGTTTTCCTGATTCTCCTTTCCAGAGACAACTCGAATCGACAGGTGGTTTTTCAGTATGGTCTTTGACCATGCAAGAATCTCAAGTTCTGAAAGTCGTTTTCTCCGTTCAGTGTAACAGGCCTCAGATGAAGGGTAATACGAGTAGTACGATGTTGCAGCAAACTGGATGAGTGTCCTGGAATGCTTTTAATGATTTCAGTGCTGACCTCTCATGGGATTGCTAAGACAACACTGTAGTTAGCTTTCCCCTTCTTTGTACTTTTGCGATGCCCTCCATTTTGTGCAATGGGGCAGAATCACAATGTTTCTCATTTGTTTGTTGGATTTCCCTAAGATGAGAGAGTTTCATCAAAACATATGTTTTCCTGTTGCTCCTGCAGTGACAGAACTTGAATCGATAGCTGGTGTTCAAATATGGTCTTTTTCCAAGCAGGAATCTGCAGTTCGAAAAGTTGAATTCTCCATTCAGTGTCATAGACCTCATATGAAGGGTAATATGAGTACTATGATGTTGCAGCAAACTGGATGAGTGTCCTGGACTGCATTTACAATTCAGTGCTGAACTCTCATGGGTTTGCTAAAGGAACGCTGTAGTTAACTTTCCCCTTCTTTGTACTTTTTCAGTGCTTTTTGTGCAAGGGGAAAATCACGATTTTCTCATTTCTACTTTGGACTTCTCTTAAGACGAGAGAGTTTCATCAAAACGTATGGTTTTCCTGATTCTCCGTTCCAGAGAGAACTTGAATCCACAGGTGGTTCTCAAATATGGTCTTTGACCAAGAAGGAATCTGGAGTTCAAAAATTGCATTCTCCATTCATCGTAATAGGCGTCGTATGAAGGGTAACATGAGCACTACGATGTTGCAGCAAACTGGATGAGTGTCCTGGACTGCATTTAGAATTCAGTGCTGAGCTCTCATGGGTTGCTAAAACAACGCTGTAGTTAGCTTTCCCCTTCCTTGTACTTTTTCAATGCTTTTTGTGCAAGGGGAAAGGGCGATTTTTCTCATTTCTTCTTTGCACTTCTCTTAAGACAGAGAGAGTTTCATCAAAACGTACGGTTTTCCTGATTCTCCTTTCCAGAGACAACTCGAATCGACAGGTGGTTTTTCAGTATGGTCTTTGACCATGCAAGAATCTCAAGTTCTGAAAGTCGTTTTCTCCGTTCAGTGTAACAGGCCTCAGATGAAGGGTAATACGAGTAGTACGATGTTGCAGCAAACTGGATGAGTGTCCTGGAATGCTTTTAAAGATTTCAGTGCTGACCTCTCATGGGATTGCTAAGACAACACTGTAGTTAGCTTTCCCCTTCTTTGTACTTTTGCGATGCCCTCCATTTTGTGCAATGGGGCAGAATCACAATGTTTCTCATTTGTTTGTTGGATTTCCCTAAGATGAGAGAGTTTCATCAAAACATATGTTTTCCTGTTGCTCCTGCAGTGACAGAACTTGAATCGATAGCTGGTGTTCAAATATGGTCTTTTTCCAAGCAGGAATCTGCAGTTCGAAAAGTTGAATTCTCCATTCAGTGTCATAGACCTCATATGAAGGGTAATATGAGTACTATGATGTTGCAGCAAACTGGATGAGTGTCCTGGACTGCATTTACAATTCAGTGCTGAACTCTCATGGGTTTGCTAAAGGAACGCTGTAGTTAACTTTCCCCTTCTTTGTACTTTTTCAGTGCTTTTTGTGCAAGGGGAAAATCACGATTTTCTCATTTCTACTTTGGACTTCTCTTAAGACGAGAGAGTTTCATCAAAACGTATGGTTTTCCTGATTCTCCGTTCCAGAGAGAACTTGAATCCACAGGTGGTTCTCAAATATGGTCTTTGACCAAGAAGGAATCTGGAGTTCAAAAATTGCATTCTCCATTCATCGTAATAGGCGTCGTATGAAGGGTAACATGAGCACTACGATGTTGCAGCAAACTGGATGAGTGTCCTGGACTGCATTTAGAATTCAGTGCTGAGCTCTCATGGGTTGCTAAAACAACGCTGTAGTTAGCTTTCCCCTTCCTTGTACTTTTTCAATGCTTTTTGTGCAAGGGGAAAGGGCGATTTTTCTCATTTCTTCTTTGCACTTCTCTTAAGACAGAGAGAGTTTCATCAAAACGTACGGTTTTCCTGATTCTCCTTTCCAGAGACAACTCGAATCGACAGGTGGTTTTTCAGTATGGTCTTTGACCATGCAAGAATCTCAAGTTCTGAAAGTCGTTTTCTCCGTTCAGTGTAACAGGCCTCAGATGAAGGGTAATACGAGTAGTACGATGTTGCAGCAAACTGGATGAGTGTCCTGGAATGCTTTTAATGATTTCAGTGCTGACCTCTCATGGGATTGCTAAGACAACACTGTAGTTAGCTTTCCCCTTCTTTGTACTTTTGCGATGCCCTCCATTTTGTGCAATGGGGCAGAATCACAATGTTTCTCATTTGTTTGTTGGATTTCCCTAAGATGAGAGAGTTTCATCAAAACATATGTTTTCCTGTTGCTCCTGCAGTGACAGAACTTGAATCGATAGCTGGTGTTCAAATATGGTCTTTTTCCAAGCAGGAATCTGCAGTTCGAAAAGTTGAATTCTCCATTCAGTGTCATAGACCTCATATGAAGGGTAATATGAGTACTATGATGTTGCAGCAAACTGGATGAGTGTCCTGGACTGCATTTACAATTCAGTGCTGAACTCTCATGGGTTTGCTAAAGGAACGCTGTAGTTAACTTTCCCCTTCTTTGTACTTTTTCAGTGCTTTTTGTGCAAGGGGAAAATCACGATTTTCTCATTTCTACTTTGGACTTCTCTTAAGACGAGAGAGTTTCATCAAAACGTATGGTTTTCCTGATTCTCCGTTCCAGAGAGAACTTGAATCCACAGGTGGTTCTCAAATATGGTCTTTGACCAAGAAGGAATCTGGAGTTCAAAAATTGCATTCTCCATTCATCGTAATAGGCGTCGTATGAAGGGTAACATGAGCACTACGATGTTGCAGCAAACTGGATGAGTGTCCTGGACTGCATTTAGAATTCAGTGCTGAGCTCTCATGGGTTGCTAAAACAACGCTGTAGTTAGCTTTCCCCTTCCTTGTACTTTTTCAATGCTTTTTGTGCAAGGGGAAAGGGCGATTTTTCTCATTTCTTCTTTGCACTTCTCTTAAGACAGAGAGAGTTTCATCAAAACGTACGGTTTTCCTGATTCTCCTTTCCAGAGACAACTCGAATCGACAGGTGGTTTTTCAGTATGGTCTTTGACCATGCAAGAATCTCAAGTTCTGAAAGTCGTTTTCTCCGTTCAGTGTAACAGGCCTCAGATGAAGGGTAATACGAGTAGTACGATGTTGCAGCAAACTGGATGAGTGTCCTGGAATGCTTTTAAAGATTTCAGTGCTGACCTCTCATGGGATTGCTAAGACAACACTGTAGTTAGCTTTCCCCTTCTTTGTACTTTTGCGATGCCCTCCATTTTGTGCAATGGGGCAGAATCACAATGTTTCTCATTTGTTTGTTGGATTTCTCCAAGGATGAGAGAGTTTCATCAAAACATATGTTTTCCTGTTGCTCCTGCAGTGACAGAACTTGAATCGATAGCTGGTGTTCAAATATGGTCTTTTTCCAAGCAGGAATCTGCAGTTCGAAAAGTTGAATTCTCCATTCAGTGTCATAGACCTCATATGAAGGGTAATATGAGTACTATGATGTTGCAGCAAACTGGATGAGTGTCCTGGACTGCATTTACAATTCAGTGCTGAACTCTCATGGGTTTGCTAAAGGAACGCTGTAGTTAACTTTCCCCTTCTTTGTACTTTTTCAGTGCTTTTTGTGCAAGGGGAAAATCACGATTTTCTCATTTCTACTTTGGACTTCTCTTAAGACGAGAGAGTTTCATCAAAACGTATGGTTTTCCTGATTCTCCGTTCCAGAGAGAACTTGAATCCACAGGTGGTTCTCAAATATGGTCTTTGACCAAGAAGGAATCTGGAGTTCAAAAATTGCATTCTCCATTCATCGTAATAGGCGTCGTATGAAGGGTAACATGAGCACTACGATGTTGCAGCAAACTGGATGAGTGTCCTGGACTGCATTTAGAATTCAGTGCTGAGCTCTCATGGGTTGCTAAAACAACGCTGTAGTTAGCTTTCCCCTTCCTTGTACTTTTTCAATGCTTTTTGTGCAAGGGGAAAGGGCGATTTTTCTCATTTCTTCTTTGCACTTCTCTTAAGACAGAGAGAGTTTCATCAAAACGTACGGTTTTCCTGATTCTCCTTTCCAGAGACAACTCGAATCGACAGGTGGTTTTTCAGTATGGTCTTTGACCATGCAAGAATCTCAAGTTCTGAAAGTCGTTTTCTCCGTTCAGTGTAACAGGCCTCAGATGAAGGGTAATACGAGTAGTACGATGTTGCAGCAAACTGGATGAGTGTCCTGGAATGCTTTTAAAGATTTCAGTGCTGACCTCTCATGGGATTGCTAAGACAACACTGTAGTTAGCTTTCCCCTTCTTTGTACTTTTGCGATGCCCTCCATTTTGTGCAATGGGGCAGAATCACAATGTTTCTCATTTGTTTGTTGGATTTCTCCAAGGTTGAGAGAGTTTCATCAAAACATATGTTTTCCTGTTGCTCCTGCAGTGACAGAACTTGAATCGATAGCTGGTGTTCAAATATGGTCTTTTTCCAAGCAGGAATCTGCAGTTCGAAAAGTTGAATTCTCCATTCAGTGTCATAGACCTCATATGAAGGGTAATATGAGTACTATGATGTTGCAGCAAACTGGATGAGTGTCCTGGACTGCATTTACAATTCAGTGCTGAACTCTCATGGGTTTGCTAAAGGAACGCTGTAGTTAACTTTCCCCTTCTTTGTACTTTTTCAGTGCTTTTTGTGCAAGGGGAAAATCACGATTTTCTCATTTCTACTTTGGACTTCTCTTAAGACGAGAGAGTTTCATCAAAACGTATGGTTTTCCTGATTCTCCGTTCCAGAGAGAACTTGAATCCACAGGTGGTTCTCAAATATGGTCTTTGACCAAGAAGGAATCTGGAGTTCAAAAATTGCATTCTCCATTCATCGTAATAGGCGTCGTATGAAGGGTAACATGAGCACTACGATGTTGCAGCAAACTGGATGAGTGTCCTGGACTGCATTTAGAATTCAGTGCTGAGCTCTCATGGGTTGCTAAAACAACGCTGTAGTTAGCTTTCCCCTTCCTTGTACTTTTTCAATGCTTTTTGTGCAAGGGGAAAGGGCGATTTTTCTCATTTCTTCTTTGCACTTCTCTTAAGACAGAGAGAGTTTCATCAAAACGTACGGTTTTCCTGATTCTCCTTTCCAGAGACAACTCGAATCGACAGGTGGTTTTTCAGTATGGTCTTTGACCATGCAAGAATCTCAAGTTCTGAAAGTCGTTTTCTCCGTTCAGTGTAACAGGCCTCAGATGAAGGGTAATACGAGTAGTACGATGTTGCAGCAAACTGGATGAGTGTCCTGGAATGCTTTTAAAGATTTCAGTGCTGACCTCTCATGGGATTGCTAAGACAACACTGTAGTTAGCTTTCCCCTTCTTTGTACTTTTGCGATGCCCTCCATTTTGTGCAATGGGGCAGAATCACAATGTTTCTCATTTGTTTGTTGGATTTCTCCAAGGTTGAGAGAGTTTCATCAAAACATATGTTTTCCTGTTGCTCCTGCAGTGACAGAACTTGAATCGATAGCTGGTGTTCAAATATGGTCTTTTTCCAAGCAGGAATCTGCAGTTCGAAAAGTTGAATTCTCCATTCAGTGTCATAGACCTCATATGAAGGGTAATATGAGTACTATGATGTTGCAGCAAACTGGATGAGTGTCCTGGACTGCATTTACAATTCAGTGCTGAACTCTCATGGGTTTGCTAAAAGAACGCTGTAGTTAACTTTCCCCTTCTTTGTACTTTTTCAGTGCTTTTTGTGCAAGGGGAAAATCACGATTTTCTCATTTCTACTTTGGACTTTTCTTAAGACGAGAGAGTTTCATCAAAACGTATGGTTTTCCTGATTCTCCGTTCCAGAGAGAACTTGAATCCACAGGTGGTTCTCAAATATGGTCTTTGACCAAGAAGGAATCTGGAGTTCAAAAATTGCATTCTCCATTCATTGTAATAGGCGTCGTATGAAGGGTAACATGAGCACTACGATGTTGCAGCAAACTGGATGAGTGTCCTGGACTGCATTTAGAATTCAGTGCTGAGCTCTCATGGGTTGCTAAAACAACGCTGTAGTTAGCTTTCCCCTTCCTTGTACTTTTTCAATGCTTTTTGTGCAAGGGGAAAGGGCGATTTTTCTCATTTCTTCTTTGCACTTCTCTTAAGACAGAGAGAGTTTCATCAAAACGTACGGTTTTCCTGATTCTCCTTTCCAGAGACAACTCGAATCGACAGGTGGTTTTTCAGTATGGTCTTTGACCATGCAAGAATCTCAAGTTCTGAAAGTCGTTTTCTCCGTTCAGTGTAACAGGCCTCAGATGAAGGGTAATACGAGTAGTACGATGTTGCAGCAAACTGGATGAGTGTCCTGGAATGCTTTTAAAGATTTCAGTGCTGACCTCTCATGGGATTGCTAAGACAACACTGTAGTTAGCTTTCCCCTTCTTTGTACTTTTGCGATGCCCTCCATTTTGTGCAATGGGGCAGAATCACAATGTTTCTCATTTGTTTGTTGGATTTCCCTAAGATGAGAGAGTTTCATCACAACATATGTTTTCCTGTTGCTCCTGCAGTGACAGAACTTGAATCGATAGCTGGTGTTCAAATATGGTCTTTTTCCAAGCAGGAATCTGCAGTTCGAAAAGTTGAATTCTCCATTCAGTGTCATAGACCTCATATGAAGGGTAATATGAGTACTATGATGTTGCAGCAAACTGGATGAGTGTCCTGGACTGCATTTACAATTCAGTGCTGAACTCTCATGGGTTTGCTAAAGGAACGCTGTAGTTAACTTTCCCCTTCTTTGTACTTTTTCAGTGCTTTTTGTGCAAGGGGAAAATCACGATTTTCTCATTTCTACTTTGGACTTCTCTTAAGACGAGAGAGTTTCATCAAAACGTATGGTTTTCCTGATTCTCCGTTCCAGAGAGAACTTGAATCCACAGGTGGTTCTCAAATATGGTCTTTGACCAAGAAGGAATCTGGAGTTCAAAAATTGCATTCTCCATTCATCGTAATAGGCGTCGTATGAAGGGTAACATGAGCACTACGATGTTGCAGCAAACTGGATGAGTGTCCTGGACTGCATTTAGAATTCAGTGCTGAGCTCTCATGGGTTGCTAAAACAACGCTGTAGTTAGCTTTCCCCTTCCTTGTACTTTTTCAATGCTTTTTGTGCAAGGGGAAAGGGCGATTTTTCTCATTTCTTCTTTGCACTTCTCTTAAGACAGAGAGAGTTTCATCAAAACGTACGGTTTTCCTGATTCTCCTTTCCAGAGACAACTCGAATCGACAGGTGGTTTTTCAGTATGGTCTTTGACCATGCAAGAATCTCAAGTTCTGAAAGTCGTTTTCTCCGTTCAGTGTAACAGGCCTCAGATGAAGGGTAATACGAGTAGTACGATGTTGCAGCAAACTGGATGAGTGTCCTGGAATGCTTTTAAAGATTTCAGTGCTGACCTCTCATGGGATTGCTAAGACAACACTGTAGTTAGCTTTCCCCTTCTTTGTACTTTTGCGATGCCCTCCATTTTGTGCAATGGGGCAGAATCACAATGTTTCTCATTTGTTTGTTGGATTTCTCCAAGGATGAGAGAGTTTCATCAAAACATATGTTTTCCTGTTGCTCCTGCAGTGACAGAACTTGAATCGATAGCTGGTGTTCAAATATGGTCTTTTTCCAAGCAGGAATCTGCAGTTCGAAAAGTTGAATTCTCCATTCAGTGTCATAGACCTCATATGAAGGGTAATATGAGTACTATGATGTTGCAGCAAACTGGATGAGTGTCCTGGACTGCATTTACAATTCAGTGCTGAACTCTCATGGGTTTGCTAAAAGAACGCTGTAGTTAACTTTCCCCTTCTTTGTACTTTTTCAGTGCTTTTTGTGCAAGGGGAAAATCACGATTTTCTCATTTCTACTTTGGACTTCTCTTAAGACGAGAGAGTTTCATCAAAACGTATGGTTTTCCTGATTCTCCGTTCCAGAGAGAACTTGAATCCACAGGTGGTTCTCAAATATGGTCTTTGACCAAGAAGGAATCTGGAGTTCAAAAATTGCATTCTCCATTCATTGTAATAGGCGTCGTATGAAGGGTAACATGAGCACTACGATGTTGCAGCAAACTGGATGAGTGTCCTGGACTGCATTTAGAATTCAGTGCTGAGCTCTCATGGGTTGCTAAAACAACGCTGTCGTTAGCTTTCCCCTTCCTTGTACTTTTTCAATGCTTTTTGTGCAAGGGGAAAGGGCGATTTTTCTCATTTCTTCTTTGCACTTCTCTTAAGACAGAGAGAGTTTCATCAAAACGTACGGTTTTCCTGATTCTCCTTTCCAGAGACAACTCGAATCGACAGGTGGTTTTTCAGTATGGTCTTTGACCATGCAAGAATCTCAAGTTCTGAAAGTCGTTTTCTCCGTTCAGTGTAACAGGCCTCAGATGAAGGGTAATACGAGTAGTACGATGTTGCAGCAAACTGGATGAGTGTCCTGGAATGCTTTTAAAGATTTCAGTGCTGACCTCTCATGGGATTGCTAAGACAACACTGTAGTTAGCTTTCCCCTTCTTTGTACTTTTGCGATGCCCTCCATTTTGTGCAATGGGGCAGAATCACAATGTTTCTCATTTGTTTGTTGGATTTCCCTAAGATGAGAGAGTTTCATCACAACATATGTTTTCCTGTTGCTCCTGCAGTGACAGAACTTGAATCGATAGCTGGTGTTCAAATATGGTCTTTTTCCAAGCAGGAATCTGCAGTTCGAAAAGTTGAATTCTCCATTCAGTGTCATAGACCTCATATGAAGGGTAATATGAGTACTATGATGTTGCAGCAAACTGGATGAGTGTCCTGGACTGCATTTAGAATTCAGTGCTGAGCTCTCATGGGTTGCTAAAACAACGCTGTAGTTAGCTTTCCCCTTCCTTGTACTTTTTCAATGCTTTTTGTGCAAGGGGAAAGGGCGATTTTTCTCATTTCTTCTTTGCACTTCTCTTAAGACAGAGAGAGTTTCATCAAAACGTACGGTTTTCCTGATTCTCCTTTCCAGAGACAACTCGAATCGACAGGTGGTTTTTCAGTATGGTCTTTGACCATGCAAGAATCTCAAGTTCTGAAAGTCGTTTTCTCCGTTCAGTGTAACAGGCCTCAGATGAAGGGTAATACGAGTAGTACGATGTTGCAGCAAACTGGATGAGTGTCCTGGAATGCTTTTAAAGATTTCAGTGCTGACCTCTCATGGGATTGCTAAGACAACACTGTAGTTAGCTTTCCCCTTCTTTGTACTTTTGCGATGCCCTCCATTTTGTGCAATGGGGCAGAATCACAATGTTTCTCATTTGTTTGTTGGATTTCCCTAAGATGAGAGAGTTTCATCAAAACATATGTTTTCCTGTTGCTCCTGCAGTGACAGAACTTGAATCGATAGCTGGTGTTCAAATATGGTCTTTTTCCAAGCAGGAATCTGCAGTTCGAAAAGTTGAATTCTCCATTCAGTGTCATAGACCTCATATGAAGGGTAATATGAGTACTATGATGTTGCAGCAAACTGGATGAGTGTCCTGGACCGCATTTACAATTCAGTGCTGAACTCTCATGGGTTTGCTAAAGGAACGCTGTAGTTAACTTTCCCCTTCTTTGTACTTTTTCAGTGCTTTTTGTGCAAGGGGAAAATCACGATTTTCTCATTTCTACTTTGGACTTCTCTTAAGACGAGAGAGTTTCATCAAAACGTATGATTTTCCTGATTCTCCGTTCCAGAGAGAACTTGAATCCACAGGTGGTTCTCAAATATGGTCTTTGACCAAGAAGGAATCTGGAGTTCAAAAATTGCATTCTCCATTCATCGTAATAGGCGTCGTATGAAGGGTAACATGAGCACTACGATGTTGCAGCAAACTGGATGAGTGTCCTGGACTGCATTTAGAATTCAGTGCTGAGCTCTCATGGGTTGCTAAAACAACGCTGTAGTTAGCTTTCCCCTTCCTTGTACTTTTTCAATGCTTTTTGTGCAAGGGGAAAGGGCGATTTTTCTCATTTCTTCTTTGCACTTCTCTTAAGACAGAGAGAGTTTCATCAAAACGTACGGTTTTCCTGATTCTCCTTTCCAGAGACAACTCGAATCGACAGGTGGTTTTTCAGTATGGTCTTTGACCATGCAAGAATCTCAAGTTCTGAAAGTCGTTTTCTCCGTTCAGTGTAACAGGCCTCAGATGAAGGGTAATACGAGTAGTACGATGTTGCAGCAAACTGGATGAGTGTCCTGGAATGCTTTTAAAGATTTCAGTGCTGACCTCTCATGGGATTGCTAAGACAACACTGTAGTTAGCTTTCCCCTTCTTTGTACTTTTGCGATGCCCTCCATTTTGTGCAATGGGGCAGAATCACAATGTTTCTCATTTGTTTGTTGGATTTCCCTAAGATGAGAGAGTTTCATCACAACATATGTTTTCCTGTTGCTCCTGCAGTGACAGAACTTGAATCGATAGCTGGTGTTCAAATATGGTCTTTTTCCAAGCAGGAATCTGCAGTTCGAAAAGTTGAATTCTCCATTCAGTGTCATAGACCTCATATGAAGGGTAATATGAGTACTATGATGTTGCAGCAAACTGGATGAGTGTCCTGGACTGCATTTAGAATTCAGTGCTGAGCTCTCATGGGTTGCTAAAACAACGCTGTAGTTAGCTTTCCCCTTCCTTGTACTTTTTCAATGCTTTTTGTGCAAGGGGAAAGGGCGATTTTTCTCATTTCTTCTTTGCACTTCTCTTAAGACAGAGAGAGTTTCATCAAAACGTACGGTTTTCCTGATTCTCCTTTCCAGAGACAACTCGAATCGACAGGTGGTTTTTCAGTATGGTCTTTGACCATGCAAGAATCTCAAGTTCTGAAAGTCGTTTTCTCCGTTCAGTGTAACAGGCCTCAGATGAAGGGTAATACGAGTAGTACGATGTTGCAGCAAACTGGATGAGTGTCCTGGAATGCTTTTAAAGATTTCAGTGCTGACCTCTCATGGGATTGCTAAGACAACACTGTAGTTAGCTTTCCCCTTCTTTGTACTTTTGCGATGCCCTCCATTTTGTGCAATGGGGCAGAATCACAATGTTTCTCATTTGTTTGTTGGATTTCCCTAAGATGAGAGAGTTTCATCAAAACATATGTTTTCCTGTTGCTCCTGCAGTGACAGAACTTGAATCGATAGCTGGTGTTCAAATATGGTCTTTTTCCAAGCAGGAATCTGCAGTTCGAAAAGTTGAATTCTCCATTCAGTGTCATAGACCTCATATGAAGGGTAATATGAGTACTATGATGTTGCAGCAAACTGGATGAGTGTCCTGGACCGCATTTACAATTCAGTGCTGAACTCTCATGGGTTTGCTAAAGGAACGCTGTAGTTAACTTTCCCCTTCTTTGTACTTTTTCAGTGCTTTTTGTGCAAGGGGAAAATCACGATTTTCTCATTTCTACTTTGGACTTCTCTTAAGACGAGAGAGTTTCATCAAAACGTATGATTTTCCTGATTCTCCGTTCCAGAGAGAACTTGAATCCACAGGTGGTTCTCAAATATGGTCTTTGACCAAGAAGGAATCTGGAGTTCAAAAATTGCATTCTCCATTCATCGTAATAGGCGTCGTATGAAGGGTAACATGAGCACTACGATGTTGCAGCAAACTGGATGAGTGTCCTGGACTGCATTTAGAATTCAGTGCTGAGCTCTCATGGGTTGCTAAAACAACGCTGTAGTTAGCTTTCCCCTTCCTTGTACTTTTTCAATGCTTTTTGTGCAAGGGGAAAGGGCGATTTTTCTCATTTCTTCTTTGCACTTCTCTTAAGACAGAGAGAGTTTCATCAAAACGTACGGTTTTCCTGATTCTCCTTTCCAGAGACAACTCGAATCGACAGGTGGTTTTTCAGTATGGTCTTTGACCATGCAAGAATCTCAAGTTCTGAAAGTCGTTTTCTCCGTTCAGTGTAACAGGCCTCAGATGAAGGGTAATACGAGTAGTACGATGTTGCAGCAAACTGGATGAGTGTCCTGGAATGCTTTTAAAGATTTCAGTGCTGACCTCTCATGGGATTGCTAAGACAACACTGTAGTTAGCTTTCCCCTTCTTTGTACTTTTGCGATGCCCTCCATTTTGTGCAATGGGGCAGAATCACAATGTTTCTCATTTGTTTGTTGGATTTCTCCAAGGATGAGAGAGTTTCATCAAAAGATATGTTTTCCTGTTGCTCCTGCAGTGACAGAACTTGAATCGATAGCTGGTGTTCAAATATGGTCTTTTTCCAAGCAGGAATCTGCAGTTCGAAAAGTTGAATTCTCCATTCAGTGTCATAGACCTCATATGAAGGGTAATATGAGTACTATGATGTTGCAGCAAACTGGATGAGTGTCCTGGACTGCATTTACAATTCAGTGCTGAACTCTCATGGGTTTGCTAAAGGAACGCTGTAGTTAACTTTCCCCTTCTTTGTACTTTTTCAGTGCTTTTTGTGCAAGGGGAAAATCACGATTTTCTCATTTCTACTTTGGACTTCTCTTAAGACGAGAGAGTTTCATCAAAACGTATGGTTTTCCTGATTCTCCGTTCCAGAGAGAACTTGAATCCACAGGTGGTTCTCAAATATGGTCTTTGACCAAGAAGGAATCTGGAGTTCAAAAATTGCATTCTCCATTCATCGTAATAGGCGTCGTATGAAGGGTAACATGAGCACTACGATGTTGCAGCAAACTGGATGAGTGTCCTGGACTGCATTTAGAATTCAGTGCTGAGCTCTCATGGGTTGCTAAAACAACGCTGTAGTTAGCTTTCCCCTTCCTTGTACTTTTTCAATGCTTTTTGTGCAAGGGGAAAGGGCGATTTTTCTCATTTCTTCTTTGCACTTCTCTTAAGACAGAGAGAGTTTCATCAAAACGTACGGTTTTCCTGATTCTCCTTTCCAGAGACAACTCGAATCGACAGGTGGTTTTTCAGTATGGTCTTTGACCATGCAAGAATCTCAAGTTCTGAAAGTCGTTTTCTCCGTTCAGTGTAACAGGCCTCAGATGAAGGGTAATACGAGTAGTACGATGTTGCAGCAAACTGGATGAGTGTCCTGGAATGCTTTTAAAGATTTCAGTGCTGACCTCTCATGGGATTGCTAAGACAACACTGTAGTTAGCTTTCCCCTTCTTTGTACTTTTGCGATGCCCTCCATTTTGTGCAATGGGGCAGAATCACAATGTTTCTCATTTGTTTGTTGGATTTCTCCAAGGATGAGAGAGTTTCATCAAAACATATGTTTTCCTGTTGCTCCTGCAGTGACAGAACTTGAATCGATAGCTGGTGTTCAAATATGGTCTTTTTCCAAGCAGGAATCTGCAGTTCGAAAAGTTGAATTCTCCATTCAGTGTCATAGACCTCATATGAAGGGTAATATGAGTACTATGATGTTGCAGCAAACTGGATGAGTGTCCTGGACTGCATTTACAATTCAGTGCTGAACTCTCATGGGTTTGCTAAAAGAACGCTGTAGTTAACTTTCCCCTTCTTTGTACTTTTTCAGTGCTTTTTGTGCAAGGGGAAAATCACGATTTTCTCATTTCTACTTTGGACTTCTCTTAAGACGAGAGAGTTTCATCAAAACGTATGGTTTTCCTGATTCTCCGTTCCAGAGAGAACTTGAATCCACAGGTGGTTCTCAAATATGGTCTTTGACCAAGAAGGAATCTGGAGTTCAAAAATTGCATTCTCCATTCATTGTAATAGGCGTCGTATGAAGGGTAACATGAGCACTACGATGTTGCAGCAAACTGGATGAGTGTCCTGGACTGCATTTAGAATTCAGTGCTGAGCTCTCATGGGTTGCTAAAACAACGCTGTAGTTAGCTTTCCCCTTCCTTGTACTTTTTCAATGCTTTTTGTGCAAGGGGAAAGGGCGATTTTTCTCATTTCTTCTTTGCACTTCTCTTAAGACAGAGAGAGTTTCATCAAAACGTATGGTTTTCCTGATTCTCCGTTCCAGAGAGAACTTGAATCCACAGGTGGTTCTCAAATATGGTCTTTTTCCAAGCAGGAATCTGCAGTTCGAAAAGTTGAATTCTCCATTCAGTGTCATAGACCTCATATGAAGGGTAATATGAGTACTATGATGTTGCAGCAAACTGGATGAGTGTCCTGGACTGCATTTACAATTCAGTGCTGAACTCTCATGGGTTTGCTAAAAGAACGCTGTAGTTAACTTTCCCCTTCTTTGTACTTTTTCAGTGCTTTTTGTGCAAGGGGAAAATCACGATTTTCTCATTTCTACTTTGGACTTCTCTTAAGACGAGAGAGTTTCATCAAAACGTATGGTTTTCCTGATTCTCCGTTCCAGAGAGAACTTGAATCCACAGGTGGTTCTCAAATATGGTCTTTGACCAAGAAGGAATCTGGAGTTCAAAAATTGCATTCTCCATTCATTGTAATAGGCGTCGTATGAAGGGTAACATGAGCACTACGATGTTGCAGCAAACTGGATGAGTGTCCTGGACTGCATTTAGAATTCAGTGCTGAGCTCTCATGGGTTGCTAAAACAACGCTGTAGTTAGCTTTCCCCTTCCTTGTACTTTTTCAATGCTTTTTGTGCAAGGGGAAAGGGCGATTTTTCTCATTTCTTCTTTGCACTTCTCTTAAGACAGAGAGAGTTTCATCAAAACGTACGGTTTTCCTGATTCTCCTTTCCAGAGACAACTCGAATCGACAGGTGGTTTTTCAGTATGGTCTTTGACCATGCAAGAATCTCAAGTTCTGAAAGTCGTTTTCTCCGTTCAGTGTAACAGGCCTCAGATGAAGGGTAATACGAGTAGTACGATGTTGCAGCAAACTGGATGAGTGTCCTGGAATGCTTTTAAAGATTTCAGTGCTGACCTCTCATGGGATTGCTAAGACAACACTGTAGTTAGCTTTCCCCTTCTTTGTACTTTTGCGATGCCCTCCATTTTGTGCAATGGGGCAGAATCACAATGTTTCTCATTTGTTTGTTGGATTTCTCCAAGGATGAGAGAGTTTCATCAAAACATATGTTTTCCTGTTGCTCCTGCAGTGACAGAACTTGAATCGATAGCTGGTGTTCAAATATGGTCTTTTTCCAAGCAGGAATCTGCAGTTCGAAAAGTTGAATTCTCCATTCAGTGTCATAGACCTCATATGAAGGGTAATATGAGTACTATGATGTTGCAGCAAACTGGATGAGTGTCCTGGACTGCATTTACAATTCAGTGCTGAACTCTCATGGGTTTGCTAAAAGAACGCTGTAGTTAACTTTCCCCTTCTTTGTACTTTTTCAGTGCTTTTTGTGCAAGGGGAAAATCACGATTTTCTCATTTCTACTTTGGACTTCTCTTAAGACGAGAGAGTTTCATCAAAACGTATGGTTTTCCTGATTCTCCGTTCCAGAGAGAACTTGAATCCACAGGTGGTTCTCAAATATGGTCTTTGACCAAGAAGGAATCTGGAGTTCAAAAATTGCATTCTCCATTCATTGTAATAGGCGTCGTATGAAGGGTAACATGAGCACTACGATGTTGCAGCAAACTGGATGAGTGTCCTGGACTGCATTTAGAATTCAGTGCTGAGCTCTCATGGGTTGCTAAAACAACGCTGTAGTTAGCTTTCCCCTTCCTTGTACTTTTTCAATGCTTTTTGTGCAAGGGGAAAGGGCGATTTTTCTCATTTCTTCTTTGCACTTCTCTTAAGACAGAGAGAGTTTCATCAAAACGTATGGTTTTCCTGATTCTCCGTTCCAGAGAGAACTTGAATCCACAGGTGGTTCTCAAATATGGTCTTTTTCCAAGCAGGAATCTGCAGTTCGAAAAGTTGAATTCTCCATTCAGTGTCATAGACCTCATATGAAGGGTAATATGAGTACTATGATGTTGCAGCAAACTGGATGAGTGTCCTGGACTGCATTTACAATTCAGTGCTGAACTCTCATGGGTTTGCTAAAAGAACGCTGTAGTTAACTTTCCCCTTCTTTGTACTTTTTCAGTGCTTTTTGTGCAAGGGGAAAATCACGATTTTGTCATTTCTACTTTGGACTTCTCTTAAGACGAGAGAGTTTCATCAAAACGTATGGTTTTCCTGATTCTCCGTTCCAGAGAGAACTTGAATCCACAGGTGGTTCTCAAATATGGTCTTTGACCAAGAAGGAATCTGGAGTTCAAAAATTGCATTCTCCATTCATTGTAATAGGCGTCGTATGAAGGGTAACATGAGCACTACGATGTTGCAGCAAACTGGATGAGTGTCCTGGACTGCATTTAGAATTCAGTGCTGAGCTCTCATGGGTTGCTAAAACAACGCTGTAGTTAGCTTTCCCCTTCCTTGTACTTTTTCAATGCTTTTTGTGCAAGGGGAAAGGGCGATTTTTCTCATTTCTTCTTTGCACTTCTCTTAAGACAGAGAGAGTTTCATCAAAACGTACGGTTTTCCTGATTCTCCTTTCCAGAGACAACTCGAATCGACAGGTGGTTTTTCAGTATGGTCTTTGACCATGCAAGAATCTCAAGTTCTGAAAGTCGTTTTCTCCGTTCAGTGTAACAGGCCTCAGATGAAGGGTAATACGAGTAGTACGATGTTGCAGCAAACTGGATGAGTGTCCTGGAATGCTTTTAAAGATTTCAGTGCTGACCTCTCATGGGATTGCTAAGACAACACTGTAGTTAGCTTTCCCCTTCTTTGTACTTTTGCGATGCCCTCCATTTTGTGCAATGGGGCAGAATCACAATGTTTCTCATTTGTTTGTTGGATTTCTCCAAGGATGAGAGAGTTTCATCAAAACATATGTTTTCCTGTTGCTCCTGCAGTGACAGAACTTGAATCGATAGCTGGTGTTCAAATATGGTCTTTTTCCAAGCAGGAATCTGCAGTTCGAAAAGTTGAATTCTCCATTCAGTGTCATAGACCTCATATGAAGGGTAATATGAGTACTATGATGTTGCAGCAAACTGGATGAGTGTCCTGGACTGCATTTACAATTCAGTGCTGAACTCTCATGGGTTTGCTAAAAGAACGCTGTAGTTAACTTTCCCCTTCTTTGTACTTTTTCAGTGCTTTTTGTGCAAGGGGAAAATCACGATTTTCTCATTTCTACTTTGGACTTCTCTTAAGACGAGAGAGTTTCATCAAAACGTATGGTTTTCCTGATTCTCCGTTCCAGAGAGAACTTGAATCCACAGGTGGTTCTCAAATATGGTCTTTGACCAAGAAGGAATCTGGAGTTCAAAAATTGCATTCTCCATTCATTGTAATAGGCGTCGTATGAAGGGTAACATGAGCACTACGATGTTGCAGCAAACTGGATGAGTGTCCTGGACTGCATTTAGAATTCAGTGCTGAGCTCTCATGGGTTGCTAAAACAACGCTGTAGTTAGCTTTCCCCTTCCTTGTACTTTTTCAATGCTTTTTGTGCAAGGGGAAAGGGCGATTTTTCTCATTTCTTCTTTGCACTTCTCTTAAGACAGAGAGAGTTTCATCAAAACGTATGGTTTTCCTGATTCTCCGTTCCAGAGAGAACTTGAATCCACAGGTGGTTCTCAAATATGGTCTTTTTCCAAGCAGGAATCTGCAGTTCGAAAAGTTGAATTCTCCATTCAGTGTCATAGACCTCATATGAAGGGTAATATGAGTACTATGATGTTGCAGCAAACTGGATGAGTGTCCTGGACTGCATTTACAATTCAGTGCTGAACTCTCATGGGTTTGCTAAAAGAACGCTGTAGTTAACTTTCCCCTTCTTTGTACTTTTTCAGTGCTTTTTGTGCAAGGGGAAAATCACGATTTTGTCATTTCTACTTTGGACTTCTCTTAAGACGAGAGAGTTTCATCAAAACGTATGGTTTTCCTGATTCTCCGTTCCAGAGAGAACTTGAATCCACAGGTGGTTCTCAAATATGGTCTTTGACCAAGAAGGAATCTGGAGTTCAAAAATTGCATTCTCCATTCATTGTAATAGGCGTCGTATGAAGGGTAACATGAGCACTACGATGTTGCAGCAAACTGGATGAGTGTCCTGGACTGCATTTAGAATTCAGTGCTGAGCTCTCATGGGTTGCTAAAACAACGCTGTAGTTAGCTTTCCCCTTCCTTGTACTTTTTCAATGCTTTTTGTGCAAGGGGAAAGGGCGATTTTTCTCATTTCTTCTTTGCACTTCTCTTAAGACAGAGAGAGTTTCATCAAAACGTACGGTTTTCCTGATTCTCCTTTCCAGAGACAACTCGAATCGACAGGTGGTTTTTCAGTATGGTCTTTGACCATGCAAGAATCTCAAGTTCTGAAAGTCGTTTTCTCCGTTCAGTGTAACAGGCCTCAGATGAAGGGTAATACGAGTAGTACGATGTTGCAGCAAACTGGATGAGTGTCCTGGAATGCTTTTAAAGATTTCAGTGCTGACCTCTCATGGGATTGCTAAGACAACACTGTAGTTAGCTTTCCCCTTCTTTGTACTTTTGCGATGCCCTCCATTTTGTGCAATGGGGCAGAATCACAATGTTTCTCATTTGTTTGTTGGATTTCTCCAAGGATGAGAGAGTTTCATCAAAACATATGTTTTCCTGTTGCTCCTGCAGTGACAGAACTTGAATCGATAGCTGGTGTTCAAATATGGTCTTTTTCCAAGCAGGAATCTGCAGTTCGAAAAGTTGAATTCTCCATTCAGTGTCATAGACCTCATATGAAGGGTAATATGAGTACTATGATGTTGCAGCAAACTGGATGAGTGTCCTGGACTGCATTTACAATTCAGTGCTGAACTCTCATGGGTTTGCTAAAAGAACGCTGTAGTTAACTTTCCCCTTCTTTGTACTTTTTCAGTGCTTTTTGTGCAAGGGGAAAATCACGATTTTCTCATTTCTACTTTGGACTTCTCTTAAGACGAGAGAGTTTCATCAAAACGTATGGTTTTCCTGATTCTCCGTTCCAGAGAGAACTTGAATCCACAGGTGGTTCTCAAATATGGTCTTTGACCAAGAAGGAATCTGGAGTTCAAAAATTGCATTCTCCATTCATCGTAATAGGCGTCGTATGAAGGGTAACATGAGCACTACGATGTTGCAGCAAACTGGATGAGTGTCCTGGACTGCATTTAGAATTCAGTGCTGAGCTCTCATGGGTTGCTAAAACAACGCTGTAGTTAGCTTTCCCCTTCCTTGTACTTTTTCAATGCTTTTTGTGCAAGGGGAAAGGGCGATTTTTCTCATTTCTTCTTTGCACTTCTCTTAAGACAGAGAGAGTTTCATCAAAACGTACGGTTTTCCTGATTCTCCTTTCCAGAGACAACTCGAATCGACAGGTGGTTTTTCAGTATGGTCTTTGACCATGCAAGAATCTCAAGTTCTGAAAGTCGTTTTCTCCGTTCAGTGTAACAGGCCTCAGATGAAGGGTAATACGAGTAGTACGATGTTGCAGCAAACTGGATGAGTGTCCTGGAATGCTTTTAAAGATTTCAGTGCTGACCTCTCATGGGATTGCTAAGACAACACTGTAGTTAGCTTTCCCCTTCTTTGTACTTTTGCGATGCCCTCCATTTTGTGCAATGGGGCAGAATCACAATGTTTCTCATTTGTTTGTTGGATTTCTCCAAGGATGAGAGAGTTTCATCAAAACATATGTTTTCCTGTTGCTCCTGCAGTGACAGAACTTGAATCGATAGCTGGTGTTCAAATATGGTCTTTTTCCAAGCAGGAATCTGCAGTTCGAAAAGTTGAATTCTCCATTCAGTGTCATAGACCTCATATGAAGGGTAATATGAGTACTATGATGTTGCAGCAAACTGGATGAGTGTCCTGGACTGCATTTACAATTCAGTGCTGAACTCTCATGGGTTTGCTAAAAGAACGCTGTAGTTAACTTTCCCCTTCTTTGTACTTTTTCAGTGCTTTTTGTGCAAGGGGAAAATCACGATTTTCTCATTTCTACTTTGGACTTCTCTTAAGACGAGAGAGTTTCATCAAAACGTATGGTTTTCCTGATTCTCCGTTCCAGAGAGAACTTGAATCCACAGGTGGTTCTCAAATATGGTCTTTGACCAAGAAGGAATCTGGAGTTCAAAAATTGCATTCTCCATTCATTGTAATAGGCGTCGTATGAAGGGTAACATGAGCACTACGATGTTGCAGCAAACTGGATGAGTGTCCTGGACTGCATTTAGAATTCAGTGCTGAGCTCTCATGGGTTGCTAAAACAACGCTGTAGTTAGCTTTCCCCTTCCTTGTACTTTTTCAATGCTTTTTGTGCAAGGGGAAAGGGCGATTTTTCTCATTTCTTCTTTGCACTTCTCTTAAGACAGAGAGAGTTTCATCAAAACGTATGGTTTTCCTGATTCTCCGTTCCAGAGAGAACTTGAATCCACAGGTGGTTCTGAAATATGGTCTTTTTCCAAGCAGGAATCTGCAGTTCGAAAAGTTGAATTCTCCATTCAGTGTCATAGACCTCATATGAAGGGTAATATGAGTACTATGATGTTGCAGCAAACTGGATGAGTGTCCTGGACTGCATTTACAATTCAGTGCTGAACTCTCATGGGTTTGCTAAAAGAACGCTGTAGTTAACTTTCCCCTTCTTTGTACTTTTTCAGTGCTTTTTGTGCAAGGGGAAAATCACGATTTTCTCATTTCTACTTTGGACTTCTCTTAAGACGAGAGAGTTTCATCAAAACGTATGGTTTTCCTGATTCTCCGTTCCAGAGAGAACTTGAATCCACAGGTGGTTCTCAAATATGGTCTTTGACCAAGAAGGAATCTGGAGTTCAAAAATTGCATTCTCCATTCATTGTAATAGGCGTCGTATGAAGGGTAACATGAGCACTACGATGTTGCAGCAAACTGGATGAGTGTCCTGGACTGCATTTAGAATTCAGTGCTGAGCTCTCATGGGTTGCTAAAACAACGCTGTAGTTAGCTTTCCCCTTCCTTGTACTTTTTCAATGCTTTTTGTGCAAGGGGAAAGGGCGATTTTTCTCATTTCTTCTTTGCACTTCTCTTAAGACAGAGAGAGTTTCATCAAAACGTATGGTTTTCCTGATTCTCCGTTCCAGAGAGAACTTGAATCCACAGGTGGTTCTGAAATATGGTCTTTTTCCAAGCAGGAATCTGCAGTTCGAAAAGTTGAATTCTCCATTCAGTGTCATAGACCTCATATGAAGGGTAATATGAGTACTATGATGTTGCAGCAAACTGGATGAGTGTCCTGGACTGCATTTACAATTCAGTGCTGAACTCTCATGGGTTTGCTAAAAGAACGCTGTAGTTAACTTTCCCCTTCTTTGTACTTTTTCAGTGCTTTTTGTGCAAGGGGAAAATCACGATTTTCTCATTTCTACTTTGGACTTCTCTTAAGACGAGAGAGTTTCATCAAAACGTATGGTTTTCCTGATTCTCCGTTCCAGAGAGAACTTGAATCCACAGGTGGTTCTCAAATATGGTCTTTGACCAAGAAGGAATCTGGAGTTCAAAAATTGCATTCTCCATTCATTGTAATAGGCGTCGTATGAAGGGTAACATGAGCACTACGATGTTGCAGCAAACTGGATGAGTGTCCTGGACTGCATTTAGAATTCAGTGCTGAGCTCTCATGGGTTGCTAAAACAACGCTGTAGTTAGCTTTCCCCTTCCTTGTACTTTTTCAATGCTTTTTGTGCAAGGGGAAAGGGCGATTTTTCTCATTTCTTCTTTGCACTTCTCTTAAGACAGAGAGAGTTTCATCAAAACGTACGGTTTTCCTGATTCTCCTTTCCAGAGACAACTCGAATCGACAGGTGGTTTTTCAGTATGGTCTTTGACCATGCAAGAATCTCAAGTTCTGAAAGTCGTTTTCTCCGTTCAGTGTAACAGGCCTCAGATGAAGGGTAATACGAGTAGTACGATGTTGCAGCAAACTGGATGAGTGTCCTGGAATGCTTTTAAAGATTTCAGTGCTGACCTCTCATGGGATTGCTAAGACAACACTGTAGTTAGCTTTCCCCTTCTTTGTACTTTTGCGATGCCCTCCATTTTGTGCAATGGGGCAGAATCACAATGTTTCTCATTTGTTTGTTGGATTTCCCTAAGATGAGAGAGTTTCATCACAACATATGTTTTCCTGTTGCTCCTGCAGTGACAGAACTTGAATCGATAGCTGGTGTTCAAATATGGTCTTTTTCCAAGCAGGAATCTGCAGTTCGAAAAGTTGAATTCTCCATTCAGTGTCATAGACCTCATATGAAGGGTAATATGAGTACTATGATGTTGCAGCAAACTGGATGAGTGTCCTGGACTGCATTTACAATTCAGTGCTGAACTCTCATGGGTTTGCTAAAGGAACGCTGTAGTTAACTTTCCCCTTCTTTGTACTTTTTCAGTGCTTTTTGTGCAAGGGGAAAATCACGATTTTCTCATTTCTACTTTGGACTTCTCTTAAGACGAGAGAGTTTCATCAAAACGTATGGTTTTCCTGATTCTCCGTTCCAGAGAGAACTTGAATCCACAGGTGGTTCTCAAATATGGTCTTTGACCAAGAAGGAATCTGGAGTTCAAAAATTGCATTCTCCATTCATCGTAATAGGCGTCGTATGAAGGGTAACATGAGCACTACGATGTTGCAGCAAACTGGATGAGTGTCCTGGACTGCATTTAGAATTCAGTGCTGAGCTCTCATGGGTTGCTAAAACAACGCTGTAGTTAGCTTTCCCCTTCCTTGTACTTTTTCAATGCTTTTTGTGCAAGGGGAAAGGGCGATTTTTCTCATTTCTTCTTTGCACTTCTCTTAAGACAGAGAGAGTTTCATCAAAACGTACGGTTTTCCTGATTCTCCTTTCCAGAGACAACTCGAATCGACAGGTGGTTTTTCAGTATGGTCTTTGACCATGCAAGAATCTCAAGTTCTGAAAGTCGTTTTCTCCGTTCAGTGTAACAGGCCTCAGATGAAGGGTAATACGAGTAGTACGATGTTGCAGCAAACTGGATGAGTGTCCTGGAATGCTTTTAAAGATTTCAGTGCTGACCTCTCATGGGATTGCTAAGACAACACTGTAGTTAGCTTTCCCCTTCTTTGTACTTTTGCGATGCCCTCCATTTTGTGCAATGGGGCAGAATCACAATGTTTCTCATTTGTTTGTTGGATTTCTCCAAGGATGAGAGAGTTTCATCAAAACATATGTTTTCCTGTTGCTCCTGCAGTGACAGAACTTGAATCGATAGCTGGTGTTCAAATATGGTCTTTTTCCAAGCAGGAATCTGCAGTTCGAAAAGTTGAATTCTCCATTCAGTGTCATAGACCTCATATGAAGGGTAATATGAGTACTATGATGTTGCAGCAAACTGGATGAGTGTCCTGGACTGCATTTACAATTCAGTGCTGAACTCTCATGGGTTTGCTAAAAGAACGCTGTAGTTAACTTTCCCCTTCTTTGTACTTTTTCAGTGCTTTTTGTGCAAGGGGAAAATCACGATTTTCTCATTTCTACTTTGGACTTCTCTTAAGACGAGAGAGTTTCATCAAAACGTATGGTTTTCCTGATTCTCCGTTCCAGAGAGAACTTGAATCCACAGGTGGTTCTCAAATATGGTCTTTGACCAAGAAGGAATCTGGAGTTCAAAAATTGCATTCTCCATTCATTGTAATAGGCGTCGTATGAAGGGTAACATGAGCACTACGATGTTGCAGCAAACTGGATGAGTGTCCTGGACTGCATTTAGAATTCAGTGCTGAGCTCTCATGGGTTGCTAAAACAACGCTGTCGTTAGCTTTCCCCTTCCTTGTACTTTTTCAATGCTTTTTGTGCAAGGGGAAAGGGCGATTTTTCTCATTTCTTCTTTGCACTTCTCTTAAGACAGAGAGAGTTTCATCAAAACGTACGGTTTTCCTGATTCTCCTTTCCAGAGACAACTCGAATCGACAGGTGGTTTTTCAGTATGGTCTTTGACCATGCAAGAATCTCAAGTTCTGAAAGTCGTTTTCTCCGTTCAGTGTAACAGGCCTCAGATGAAGGGTAATACGAGTAGTACGATGTTGCAGCAAACTGGATGAGTGTCCTGGAATGCTTTTAAAGATTTCAGTGCTGACCTCTCATGGGATTGCTAAGACAACACTGTAGTTAGCTTTCCCCTTCTTTGTACTTTTGCGATGCCCTCCATTTTGTGCAATGGGGCAGAATCACAATGTTTCTCATTTGTTTGTTGGATTTCCCTAAGATGAGAGAGTTTCATCAAAACATATGTTTTCCTGTTGCTCCTGCAGTGACAGAACTTGAATCGATAGCTGGTGTTCAAATATGGTCTTTTTCCAAGCAGGAATCTGCAGTTCGAAAAGTTGAATTCTCCATTCAGTGTCATAGACCTCATATGAAGGGTAATATGAGTACTATGATGTTGCAGCAAACTGGATGAGTGTCCTGGACCGCATTTACAATTCAGTGCTGAACTCTCATGGGTTTGCTAAAGGAACGCTGTAGTTAACTTTCCCCTTCTTTGTACTTTTTCAGTGCTTTTTGTGCAAGGGGAAAATCACGATTTTCTCATTTCTACTTTGGACTTCTCTTAAGACGAGAGAGTTTCATCAAAACGTATGATTTTCCTGATTCTCCGTTCCAGAGAGAACTTGAATCCACAGGTGGTTCTCAAATATGGTCTTTGACCAAGAAGGAATCTGGAGTTCAAAAATTGCATTCTCCATTCATCGTAATAGGCGTCGTATGAAGGGTAACATGAGCACTACGATGTTGCAGCAAACTGGATGAGTGTCCTGGACTGCATTTAGAATTCAGTGCTGAGCTCTCATGGGTTGCTAAAACAACGCTGTAGTTAGCTTTCCCCTTCCTTGTACTTTTTCAATGCTTTTTGTGCAAGGGGAAAGGGCGATTTTTCTCATTTCTTCTTTGCACTTCTCTTAAGACAGAGAGAGTTTCATCAAAACGTACGGTTTTCCTGATTCTCCTTTCCAGAGACAACTCGAATCGACAGGTGGTTTTTCAGTATGGTCTTTGACCATGCAAGAATCTCAAGTTCTGAAAGTCGTTTTCTCCGTTCAGTGTAACAGGCCTCAGATGAAGGGTAATACGAGTAGTACGATGTTGCAGCAAACTGGATGAGTGTCCTGGAATGCTTTTAAAGATTTCAGTGCTGACCTCTCATGGGATTGCTAAGACAACACTGTAGTTAGCTTTCCCCTTCTTTGTACTTTTGCGATGCCCTCCATTTTGTGCAATGGGGCAGAATCACAATGTTTCTCATTTGTTTGTTGGATTTCTCCAAGGATGAGAGAGTTTCATCAAAAGATATGTTTTCCTGTTGCTCCTGCAGTGACAGAACTTGAATCGATAGCTGGTGTTCAAATATGGTCTTTTTCCAAGCAGGAATCTGCAGTTCGAAAAGTTGAATTCTCCATTCAGTGTCATAGACCTCATATGAAGGGTAATATGAGTACTATGATGTTGCAGCAAACTGGATGAGTGTCCTGGACTGCATTTACAATTCAGTGCTGAACTCTCATGGGTTTGCTAAAGGAACGCTGTAGTTAACTTTCCCCTTCTTTGTACTTTTTCAGTGCTTTTTGTGCAAGGGGAAAATCACGATTTTCTCATTTCTACTTTGGACTTCTCTTAAGACGAGAGAGTTTCATCAAAACGTATGGTTTTCCTGATTCTCCGTTCCAGAGAGAACTTGAATCCACAGGTGGTTCTCAAATATGGTCTTTGACCAAGAAGGAATCTGGAGTTCAAAAATTGCATTCTCCATTCATCGTAATAGGCGTCGTATGAAGGGTAACATGAGCACTACGATGTTGCAGCAAACTGGATGAGTGTCCTGGACTGCATTTAGAATTCAGTGCTGAGCTCTCATGGGTTGCTAAAACAACGCTGTAGTTAGCTTTCCCCTTCCTTGTACTTTTTCAATGCTTTTTGTGCAAGGGGAAAGGGCGATTTTTCTCATTTCTTCTTTGCACTTCTCTTAAGACAGAGAGAGTTTCATCAAAACGTACGGTTTTCCTGATTCTCCTTTCCAGAGACAACTCGAATCGACAGGTGGTTTTTCAGTATGGTCTTTGACCATGCAAGAATCTCAAGTTCTGAAAGTCGTTTTCTCCGTTCAGTGTAACAGGCCTCAGATGAAGGGTAATACGAGTAGTACGATGTTGCAGCAAACTGGATGAGTGTCCTGGAATGCTTTTAAAGATTTCAGTGCTGACCTCTCATGGGATTGCTAAGACAACACTGTAGTTAGCTTTCCCCTTCTTTGTACTTTTGCGATGCCCTCCATTTTGTGCAATGGGGCAGAATCACAATGTTTCTCATTTGTTTGTTGGATTTCTCCAAGGATGAGAGAGTTTCATCAAAACATATGTTTTCCTGTTGCTCCTGCAGTGACAGAACTTGAATCGATAGCTGGTGTTCAAATATGGTCTTTTTCCAAGCAGGAATCTGCAGTTCGAAAAGTTGAATTCTCCATTCAGTGTCATAGACCTCATATGAAGGGTAATATGAGTACTATGATGTTGCAGCAAACTGGATGAGTGTCCTGGACTGCATTTACAATTCAGTGCTGAACTCTCATGGGTTTGCTAAAAGAACGCTGTAGTTAACTTTCCCCTTCTTTGTACTTTTTCAGTGCTTTTTGTGCAAGGGGAAAATCACGATTTTCTCATTTCTACTTTGGACTTCTCTTAAGACGAGAGAGTTTCATCAAAACGTATGGTTTTCCTGATTCTCCGTTCCAGAGAGAACTTGAATCCACAGGTGGTTCTCAAATATGGTCTTTGACCAAGAAGGAATCTGGAGTTCAAAAATTGCATTCTCCATTCATTGTAATAGGCGTCGTATGAAGGGTAACATGAGCACTACGATGTTGCAGCAAACTGGATGAGTGTCCTGGACTGCATTTAGAATTCAGTGCTGAGCTCTCATGGGTTGCTAAAACAACGCTGTAGTTAGCTTTCCCCTTCCTTGTACTTTTTCAATGCTTTTTGTGCAAGGGGAAAGGGCGATTTTTCTCATTTCTTCTTTGCACTTCTCTTAAGACAGAGAGAGTTTCATCAAAACGTATGGTTTTCCTGATTCTCCGTTCCAGAGAGAACTTGAATCCACAGGTGGTTCTGAAATATGGTCTTTTTCCAAGCAGGAATCTGCAGTTCGAAAAGTTGAATTCTCCATTCAGTGTCATAGACCTCATATGAAGGGTAATATGAGTACTATGATGTTGCAGCAAACTGGATGAGTGTCCTGGACTGCATTTACAATTCAGTGCTGAACTCTCATGGGTTTGCTAAAAGAACGCTGTAGTTAACTTTCCCCTTCTTTGTACTTTTTCAGTGCTTTTTGTGCAAGGGGAAAATCACGATTTTCTCATTTCTACTTTGGACTTCTCTTAAGACGAGAGAGTTTCATCAAAACGTATGGTTTTCCTGATTCTCCGTTCCAGAGAGAACTTGAATCCACAGGTGGTTCTCAAATATGGTCTTTGACCAAGAAGGAATCTGGAGTTCAAAAATTGCATTCTCCATTCATCGTAATAGGCGTCGTATGAAGGGTAACATGAGCACTACGATGTTGCAGCAAACTGGATGAGTGTCCTGGACTGCATTTAGAATTCAGTGCTGAGCTCTCATGGGTTGCTAAAACAACGCTGTAGTTAGCTTTCCCCTTCCTTGTACTTTTTCAATGCTTTTTGTGCAAGGGGAAAGGGCGATTTTTCTCATTTCTTCTTTGCACTTCTCTTAAGACAGAGAGAGTTTCATCAAAACGTACGGTTTTCCTGATTCTCCTTTCCAGAGACAACTCGAATCGACAGGTGGTTTTTCAGTATGGTCTTTGACCATGCAAGAATCTCAAGTTCTGAAAGTCGTTTTCTCCGTTCAGTGTAACAGGCCTCAGATGAAGGGTAATACGAGTAGTACGATGTTGCAGCAAACTGGATGAGTGTCCTGGAATGCTTTTAAAGATTTCAGTGCTGACCTCTCATGGGATTGCTAAGACAACACTGTAGTTAGCTTTCCCCTTCTTTGTACTTTTGCGATGCCCTCCATTTTGTGCAATGGGGCAGAATCACAATGTTTCTCATTTGTTTGTTGGATTTCTCCAAGGATGAGAGAGTTTCATCAAAAGATATGTTTTCCTGTTGCTCCTGCAGTGACAGAACTTGAATCGATAGCTGGTGTTCAAATATGGTCTTTTTCCAAGCAGGAATCTGCAGTTCGAAAAGTTGAATTCTCCATTCAGTGTCATAGACCTCATATGAAGGGTAATATGAGTACTATGATGTTGCAGCAAACTGGATGAGTGTCCTGGACTGCATTTACAATTCAGTGCTGAACTCTCATGGGTTTGCTAAAGGAACGCTGTAGTTAACTTTCCCCTTCTTTGTACTTTTTCAGTGCTTTTTGTGCAAGGGGAAAATCACGATTTTCTCATTTCTACTTTGGACTTCTCTTAAGACGAGAGAGTTTCATCAAAACGTATGGTTTTCCTGATTCTCCGTTCCAGAGAGAACTTGAATCCACAGGTGGTTCTCAAATATGGTCTTTGACCAAGAAGGAATCTGGAGTTCAAAAATTGCATTCTCCATTCATCGTAATAGGCGTCGTATGAAGGGTAACATGAGCACTACGATGTTGCAGCAAACTGGATGAGTGTCCTGGACTGCATTTAGAATTCAGTGCTGAGCTCTCATGGGTTGCTAAAACAACGCTGTAGTTAGCTTTCCCCTTCCTTGTACTTTTTCAATGCTTTTTGTGCAAGGGGAAAGGGCGATTTTTCTCATTTCTTCTTTGCACTTCTCTTAAGACAGAGAGAGTTTCATCAAAACGTACGGTTTTCCTGATTCTCCTTTCCAGAGACAACTCGAATCGACAGGTGGTTTTTCAGTATGGTCTTTGACCATGCAAGAATCTCAAGTTCTGAAAGTCGTTTTCTCCGTTCAGTGTAACAGGCCTCAGATGAAGGGTAATACGAGTAGTACGATGTTGCAGCAAACTGGATGAGTGTCCTGGAATGCTTTTAAAGATTTCAGTGCTGACCTCTCATGGGATTGCTAAGACAACACTGTAGTTAGCTTTCCCCTTCTTTGTACTTTTGCGATGCCCTCCATTTTGTGCAATGGGGCAGAATCACAATGTTTCTCATTTGTTTGTTGGATTTCTCCAAGGATGAGAGAGTTTCATCAAAACATATGTTTTCCTGTTGCTCCTGCAGTGACAGAACTTGAATCGATAGCTGGTGTTCAAATATGGTCTTTTTCCAAGCAGGAATCTGCAGTTCGAAAAGTTGAATTCTCCATTCAGTGTCATAGACCTCATATGAAGGGTAATATGAGTACTATGATGTTGCAGCAAACTGGATGAGTGTCCTGGACTGCATTTACAATTCAGTGCTGAACTCTCATGGGTTTGCTAAAAGAACGCTGTAGTTAACTTTCCCCTTCTTTGTACTTTTTCAGTGCTTTTTGTGCAAGGGGAAAATCACGATTTTCTCATTTCTACTTTGGACTTCTCTTAAGACGAGAGAGTTTCATCAAAACGTATGGTTTTCCTGATTCTCCGTTCCAGAGAGAACTTGAATCCACAGGTGGTTCTCAAATATGGTCTTTGACCAAGAAGGAATCTGGAGTTCAAAAATTGCATTCTCCATTCATTGTAATAGGCGTCGTATGAAGGGTAACATGAGCACTACGATGTTGCAGCAAACTGGATGAGTGTCCTGGACTGCATTTAGAATTCAGTGCTGAGCTCTCATGGGTTGCTAAAACAACGCTGTAGTTAGCTTTCCCCTTCCTTGTACTTTTTCAATGCTTTTTGTGCAAGGGGAAAGGGCGATTTTTCTCATTTCTTCTTTGCACTTCTCTTAAGACAGAGAGAGTTTCATCAAAACGTATGGTTTTCCTGATTCTCCGTTCCAGAGAGAACTTGAATCCACAGGTGGTTCTCAAATATGGTCTTTTTCCAAGCAGGAATCTGCAGTTCGAAAAGTTGAATTCTCCATTCAGTGTCATAGACCTCATATGAAGGGTAATATGAGTACTATGATGTTGCAGCAAACTGGATGAGTGTCCTGGACTGCATTTACAATTCAGTGCTGAACTCTCATGGGTTTGCTAAAAGAACGCTGTAGTTAACTTTCCCCTTCTTTGTACTTTTTCAGTGCTTTTTGTGCAAGGGGAAAATCACGATTTTCTCATTTCTACTTTGGACTTCTCTTAAGACGAGAGAGTTTCATCAAAACGTATGGTTTTCCTGATTCTCCGTTCCAGAGAGAACTTGAATCCACAGGTGGTTCTCAAATATGGTCTTTGACCAAGAAGGAATCTGGAGTTCAAAAATTGCATTCTCCATTCATTGTAATAGGCGTCGTATGAAGGGTAACATGAGCACTACGATGTTGCAGCAAACTGGATGAGTGTCCTGGACTGCATTTAGAATTCAGTGCTGAGCTCTCATGGGTTGCTAAAACAACGCTGTAGTTAGCTTTCCCCTTCCTTGTACTTTTTCAATGCTTTTTGTGCAAGGGGAAAGGGCGATTTTTCTCATTTCTTCTTTGCACTTCTCTTAAGACAGAGAGAGTTTCATCAAAACGTACGGTTTTCCTGATTCTCCTTTCCAGAGACAACTCGAATCGACAGGTGGTTTTTCAGTATGGTCTTTGACCATGCAAGAATCTCAAGTTCTGAAAGTCGTTTTCTCCGTTCAGTGTAACAGGCCTCAGATGAAGGGTAATACGAGTAGTACGATGTTGCAGCAAACTGGATGAGTGTCCTGGAATGCTTTTAAAGATTTCAGTGCTGACCTCTCATGGGATTGCTAAGACAACACTGTAGTTAGCTTTCCCCTTCTTTGTACTTTTGCGATGCCCTCCATTTTGTGCAATGGGGCAGAATCACAATGTTTCTCATTTGTTTGTTGGATTTCTCCAAGGATGAGAGAGTTTCATCAAAACATATGTTTTCCTGTTGCTCCTGCAGTGACAGAACTTGAATCGATAGCTGGTGTTCAAATATGGTCTTTTTCCAAGCAGGAATCTGCAGTTCGAAAAGTTGAATTCTCCATTCAGTGTCATAGACCTCATATGAAGGGTAATATGAGTACTATGATGTTGCAGCAAACTGGATGAGTGTCCTGGACTGCATTTACAATTCAGTGCTGAACTCTCATGGGTTTGCTAAAAGAACGCTGTAGTTAACTTTCCCCTTCTTTGTACTTTTTCAGTGCTTTTTGTGCAAGGGGAAAATCACGATTTTCTCATTTCTACTTTGGACTTCTCTTAAGACGAGAGAGTTTCATCAAAACGTATGGTTTTCCTGATTCTCCGTTCCAGAGAGAACTTGAATCCACAGGTGGTTCTCAAATATGGTCTTTGACCAAGAAGGAATCTGGAGTTCAAAAATTGCATTCTCCATTCATTGTAATAGGCGTCGTATGAAGGGTAACATGAGCACTACGATGTTGCAGCAAACTGGATGAGTGTCCTGGACTGCATTTAGAATTCAGTGCTGAGCTCTCATGGGTTGCTAAAACAACGCTGTAGTTAGCTTTCCCCTTCCTTGTACTTTTTCAATGCTTTTTGTGCAAGGGGAAAGGGCGATTTTTCTCATTTCTTCTTTGCACTTCTCTTAAGACAGAGAGAGTTTCATCAAAACGTATGGTTTTCCTGATTCTCCGTTCCAGAGAGAACTTGAATCCACAGGTGGTTCTCAAATATGGTCTTTTTCCAAGCAGGAATCTGCAGTTCGAAAAGTTGAATTCTCCATTCAGTGTCATAGACCTCATATGAAGGGTAATATGAGTACTATGATGTTGCAGCAAACTGGATGAGTGTCCTGGACTGCATTTACAATTCAGTGCTGAACTCTCATGGGTTTGCTAAAAGAACGCTGTAGTTAACTTTCCCCTTCTTTGTACTTTTTCAGTGCTTTTTGTGCAAGGGGAAAATCACGATTTTGTCATTTCTACTTTGGACTTCTCTTAAGACGAGAGAGTTTCATCAAAACGTATGGTTTTCCTGATTCTCCGTTCCAGAGAGAACTTGAATCCACAGGTGGTTCTCAAATATGGTCTTTGACCAAGAAGGAATCTGGAGTTCAAAAATTGCATTCTCCATTCATTGTAATAGGCGTCGTATGAAGGGTAACATGAGCACTACGATGTTGCAGCAAACTGGATGAGTGTCCTGGACTGCATTTAGAATTCAGTGCTGAGCTCTCATGGGTTGCTAAAACAACGCTGTAGTTAGCTTTCCCCTTCCTTGTACTTTTTCAATGCTTTTTGTGCAAGGGGAAAGGGCGATTTTTCTCATTTCTTCTTTGCACTTCTCTTAAGACAGAGAGAGTTTCATCAAAACGTACGGTTTTCCTGATTCTCCTTTCCAGAGACAACTCGAATCGACAGGTGGTTTTTCAGTATGGTCTTTGACCATGCAAGAATCTCAAGTTCTGAAAGTCGTTTTCTCCGTTCAGTGTAACAGGCCTCAGATGAAGGGTAATACGAGTAGTACGATGTTGCAGCAAACTGGATGAGTGTCCTGGAATGCTTTTAAAGATTTCAGTGCTGACCTCTCATGGGATTGCTAAGACAACACTGTAGTTAGCTTTCCCCTTCTTTGTACTTTTGCGATGCCCTCCATTTTGTGCAATGGGGCAGAATCACAATGTTTCTCATTTGTTTGTTGGATTTCTCCAAGGATGAGAGAGTTTCATCAAAACATATGTTTTCCTGTTGCTCCTGCAGTGACAGAACTTGAATCGATAGCTGGTGTTCAAATATGGTCTTTTTCCAAGCAGGAATCTGCAGTTCGAAAAGTTGAATTCTCCATTCAGTGTCATAGACCTCATATGAAGGGTAATATGAGTACTATGATGTTGCAGCAAACTGGATGAGTGTCCTGGACTGCATTTACAATTCAGTGCTGAACTCTCATGGGTTTGCTAAAAGAACGCTGTAGTTAACTTTCCCCTTCTTTGTACTTTTTCAGTGCTTTTTGTGCAAGGGGAAAATCACGATTTTCTCATTTCTACTTTGGACTTCTCTTAAGACGAGAGAGTTTCATCAAAACGTATGGTTTTCCTGATTCTCCGTTCCAGAGAGAACTTGAATCCACAGGTGGTTCTCAAATATGGTCTTTGACCAAGAAGGAATCTGGAGTTCAAAAATTGCATTCTCCATTCATTGTAATAGGCGTCGTATGAAGGGTAACATGAGCACTACGATGTTGCAGCAAACTGGATGAGTGTCCTGGACTGCATTTAGAATTCAGTGCTGAGCTCTCATGGGTTGCTAAAACAACGCTGTAGTTAGCTTTCCCCTTCCTTGTACTTTTTCAATGCTTTTTGTGCAAGGGGAAAGGGCGATTTTTCTCATTTCTTCTTTGCACTTCTCTTAAGACAGAGAGAGTTTCATCAAAACGTACGGTTTTCCTGATTCTCCTTTCCAGAGACAACTCGAATCGACAGGTGGTTTTTCAGTATGGTCTTTGACCATGCAAGAATCTCAAGTTCTGAAAGTCGTTTTCTCCGTTCAGTGTAACAGGCCTCAGATGAAGGGTAATACGAGTAGTACGATGTTGCAGCAAACTGGATGAGTGTCCTGGAATGCTTTTAAAGATTTCAGTGCTGACCTCTCATGGGATTGCTAAGACAACACTGTAGTTAGCTTTCCCCTTCTTTGTACTTTTGCGATGCCCTCCATTTTGTGCAATGGGGCAGAATCACAATGTTTCTCATTTGTTTGTTGGATTTCTCCAAGGATGAGAGAGTTTCATCAAAACATATGTTTTCCTGTTGCTCCTGCAGTGACAGAACTTGAATCGATAGCTGGTGTTCAAATATGGTCTTTTTCCAAGCAGGAATCTGCAGTTCGAAAAGTTGAATTCTCCATTCAGTGTCATAGACCTCATATGAAGGGTAATATGAGTACTATGATGTTGCAGCAAACTGGATGAGTGTCCTGGACTGCATTTACAATTCAGTGCTGAACTCTCATGGGTTTGCTAAAAGAACGCTGTAGTTAACTTTCCCCTTCTTTGTACTTTTTCAGTGCTTTTTGTGCAAGGGGAAAATCACGATTTTCTCATTTCTACTTTGGACTTCTCTTAAGACGAGAGAGTTTCATCAAAACGTATGGTTTTCCTGATTCTCCGTTCCAGAGAGAACTTGAATCCACAGGTGGTTCTCAAATATGGTCTTTGACCAAGAAGGAATCTGGAGTTCAAAAATTGCATTCTCCATTCATTGTAATAGGCGTCGTATGAAGGGTAACATGAGCACTACGATGTTGCAGCAAACTGGATGAGTGTCCTGGACTGCATTTAGAATTCAGTGCTGAGCTCTCATGGGTTGCTAAAACAACGCTGTAGTTAGCTTTCCCCTTCCTTGTACTTTTTCAATGCTTTTTGTGCAAGGGGAAAGGGCGATTTTTCTCATTTCTTCTTTGCACTTCTCTTAAGACAGAGAGAGTTTCATCAAAACGTATGGTTTTCCTGATTCTCCGTTCCAGAGAGAACTTGAATCCACAGGTGGTTCTGAAATATGGTCTTTTTCCAAGCAGGAATCTGCAGTTCGAAAAGTTGAATTCTCCATTCAGTGTCATAGACCTCATATGAAGGGTAATATGAGTACTATGATGTTGCAGCAAACTGGATGAGTGTCCTGGACTGCATTTACAATTCAGTGCTGAACTCTCATGGGTTTGCTAAAAGAACGCTGTAGTTAACTTTCCCCTTCTTTGTACTTTTTCAGTGCTTTTTGTGCAAGGGGAAAATCACGATTTTCTCATTTCTACTTTGGACTTCTCTTAAGACGAGAGAGTTTCATCAAAACGTATGGTTTTCCTGATTCTCCGTTCCAGAGAGAACTTGAATCCACAGGTGGTTCTCAAATATGGTCTTTGACCAAGAAGGAATCTGGAGTTCAAAAATTGCATTCTCCATTCATTGTAATAGGCGTCGTATGAAGGGTAACATGAGCACTACGATGTTGCAGCAAACTGGATGAGTGTCCTGGACTGCATTTAGAATTCAGTGCTGAGCTCTCATGGGTTGCTAAAACAACGCTGTAGTTAGCTTTCCCCTTCCTTGTACTTTTTCAATGCTTTTTGTGCAAGGGGAAAGGGCGATTTTTCTCATTTCTTCTTTGCACTTCTCTTAAGACAGAGAGAGTTTCATCAAAACGTACGGTTTTCCTGATTCTCCTTTCCAGAGACAACTCGAATCGACAGGTGGTTTTTCAGTATGGTCTTTGACCATGCAAGAATCTCAAGTTCTGAAAGTCGTTTTCTCCGTTCAGTGTAACAGGCCTCAGATGAAGGGTAATACGAGTAGTACGATGTTGCAGCAAACTGGATGAGTGTCCTGGAATGCTTTTAAAGATTTCAGTGCTGACCTCTCATGGGATTGCTAAGACAACACTGTAGTTAGCTTTCCCCTTCTTTGTACTTTTGCGATGCCCTCCATTTTGTGCAATGGGGCAGAATCACAATGTTTCTCATTTGTTTGTTGGATTTCTCCAAGGATGAGAGAGTTTCATCAAAACATATGTTTTCCTGTTGCTCCTGCAGTGACAGAACTTGAATCGATAGCTGGTGTTCAAATATGGTCTTTTTCCAAGCAGGAATCTGCAGTTCGAAAAGTTGAATTCTCCATTCAGTGTCATAGACCTCATATGAAGGGTAATATGAGTACTATGATGTTGCAGCAAACTGGATGAGTGTCCTGGACTGCATTTACAATTCAGTGCTGAACTCTCATGGGTTTGCTAAAAGAACGCTGTAGTTAACTTTCCCCTTCTTTGTACTTTTTCAGTGCTTTTTGTGCAAGGGGAAAATCACGATTTTCTCATTTCTACTTTGGACTTCTCTTAAGACGAGAGAGTTTCATCAAAACGTATGGTTTTCCTGATTCTCCGTTCCAGAGAGAACTTGAATCCACAGGTAGTTCTCAAATATGGTCTTTGACCAAGAAGGAATCTGGAGTTCAAAAATTGCATTCTCCATTCATCGTAATAGGCGTCGTATGAAGGGTAACATGAGCACTACGATGTTGCAGCAAACTGGATGAGTGTCCTGGACTGCATTTAGAATTCAGTGCTGAGCTCTCATGGGTTGCTAAAACAACGCAGTAGTTAGCTTTCCCCTTCCTTGTACTTTTTCAATGCTTTTTGTGCAAGGGGAAAGGGCGATTTTTCTCATTTCTTCTTTGCACTTCTCTTAAGACAGAGAGAGTTTCATCAAAACGTACGGTTTTCCTGATTCTCCTTTCCAGAGACAACTCGAATCGACAGGTGGTTTTTCAGTATGGTCTTTGACCATGCAAGAATCTCAAGTTCTGAAAGTCGTTTTCTCCGTTCAGTGTAACAGGCCTCAGATGAAGGGTAATACGAGTAGTACGATGTTGCAGCAAACTGGATGAGTGTCCTGGAATGCTTTTAAAGATTTCAGTGCTGACCTCTCATGGGATTGCTAAGACAACACTGTAGTTAGCTTTCCCCTTCTTTGTACTTTTGCGATGCCCTCCATTTTGTGCAATGGGGCAGAATCACAATGTTTCTCATTTGTTTGTTGGATTTCTCCAAGGATGAGAGAGTTTCATCAAAACATATGTTTTCCTGTTGCTCCTGCAGTGACAGAACTTGAATCGATAGCTGGTGTTCAAATATGGTCTTTTTCCAAGCAGGAATCTGCAGTTCGAAAAGTTGAATTCTCCATTCAGTGTCATAGACCTCATATGAAGGGTAATATGAGTACTATGATGTTGCAGCAAACTGGATGAGTGTCCTGGACTGCATTTACAATTCAGTGCTGAACTCTCATGGGTTTGCTAAAAGAACGCTGTAGTTAACTTTCCCCTTCTTTGTACTTTTTCAGTGCTTTTTGTGCAAGGGGAAAATCACGATTTTCTCATTTCTACTTTGGACTTCTCTTAAGACGAGAGAGTTTCATCAAAACGTATGGTTTTCCTGATTCTCCGTTCCAGAGAGAACTTGAATCCACAGGTGGTTCTCAAATATGGTCTTTGACCAAGAAGGAATCTGGAGTTCAAAAATTGCATTCTCCATTCATTGTAATAGGCGTCGTATGAAGGGTAACATGAGCACTACGATGTTGCAGCAAACTGGATGAGTGTCCTGGACTGCATTTAGAATTCAGTGCTGAGCTCTCATGGGTTGCTAAAACAACGCTGTAGTTAGCTTTCCCCTTCCTTGTACTTTTTCAATGCTTTTTGTGCAAGGGGAAAGGGCGATTTTTCTCATTTCTTCTTTGCACTTCTCTTAAGACAGAGAGAGTTTCATCAAAACGTACGGTTTTCCTGATTCTCCTTTCCAGAGACAACTCGAATCGACAGGTGGTTTTTCAGTATGGTCTTTGACCATGCAAGAATCTCAAGTTCTGAAAGTCGTTTTCTCCGTTCAGTGTAACAGGCCTCAGATGAAGGGTAATACGAGTAGTACGATGTTGCAGCAAACTGGATGAGTGTCCTGGAATGCTTTTAAAGATTTCAGTGCTGACCTCTCATGGGATTGCTAAGACAACACTGTAGTTAGCTTTCCCCTTCTTTGTACTTTTGCGATGCCCTCCATTTTGTGCAATGGGGCAGAATCACAATGTTTCTCATTTGTTTGTTGGATTTCTCCAAGGATGAGAGAGTTTCATCAAAACATATGTTTTCCTGTTGCTCCTGCAGTGACAGAACTTGAATCGATAGCTGGTGTTCAAATATGGTCTTTTTCCAAGCAGGAATCTGCAGTTCGAAAAGTTGAATTCTCCATTCAGTGTCATAGACCTCATATGAAGGGTAATATGAGTACTATGATGTTGCAGCAAACTGGATGAGTGTCCTGGACTGCATTTACAATTCAGTGCTGAACTCTCATGGGTTTGCTAAAAGAACGCTGTAGTTAACTTTCCCCTTCTTTGTACTTTTTCAGTGCTTTTTGTGCAAGGGGAAAATCACGATTTTCTCATTTCTACTTTGGACTTTTCTTAAGACGAGAGAGTTTCATCAAAACGTATGGTTTTCCTGATTCTCCGTTCCAGAGAGAACTTGAATCCACAGGTGGTTCTCAAATATGGTCTTTGACCAAGAAGGAATCTGGAGTTCAAAAATTGCATTCTCCATTCATTGTAATAGGCGTCGTATGAAGGGTAACATGAGCACTACGATGTTGCAGCAAACTGGATGAGTGTCCTGGACTGCATTTAGAATTCAGTGCTGAGCTCTCATGGGTTGCTAAAACAACGCTGTAGTTAGCTTTCCCCTTCCTTGTACTTTTTCAATGCTTTTTGTGCAAGGGGAAAGGGCGATTTTTCTCATTTCTTCTTTGCACTTCTCTTAAGACAGAGAGAGTTTCATCAAAACGTACGGTTTTCCTGATTCTCCTTTCCAGAGACAACTCGAATCGACAGGTGGTTTTTCAGTATGGTCTTTGACCATGCAAGAATCTCAAGTTCTGAAAGTCGTTTTCTCCGTTCAGTGTAACAGGCCTCAGATGAAGGGTAATACGAGTAGTACGATGTTGCAGCAAACTGGATGAGTGTCCTGGAATGCTTTTAAAGATTTCAGTGCTGACCTCTCATGGGATTGCTAAGACAACACTGTAGTTAGCTTTCCCCTTCTTTGTACTTTTGCGATGCCCTCCATTTTGTGCAATGGGGCAGAATCACAATGTTTCTCATTTGTTTGTTGGATTTCTCCAAGGATGAGAGAGTTTCATCAAAACATATGTTTTCCTGTTGCTCCTGCAGTGACAGAACTTGAATCGATAGCTGGTGTTCAAATATGGTCTTTTTCCAAGCAGGAATCTGCAGTTCGAAAAGTTGAATTCTCCATTCAGTGTCATAGACCTCATATGAAGGGTAATATGAGTACTATGATGTTGCAGCAAACTGGATGAGTGTCCTGGACTGCATTTACAATTCAGTGCTGAACTCTCATGGGTTTGCTAAAAGAACGCTGTAGTTAACTTTCCCCTTCTTTGTACTTTTTCAGTGCTTTTTGTGCAAGGGGAAAATCACGATTTTCTCATTTCTACTTTGGACTTCTCTTAAGACGAGAGAGTTTCATCAAAACGTATGGTTTTCCTGATTCTCCGTTCCAGAGAGAACTTGAATCCACAGGTGGTTCTCAAATATGGTCTTTGACCAAGAAGGAATCTGGAGTTCAAAAATTGCATTCTCCATTCATTGTAATAGGCGTCGTATGAAGGGTAACATGAGCACTACGATGTTGCAGCAAACTGGATGAGTGTCCTGGACTGCATTTAGAATTCAGTGCTGAGCTCTCATGGGTTGCTAAAACAACGCTGTAGTTAGCTTTCCCCTTCCTTGTACTTTTTCAATGCTTTTTGTGCAAGGGGAAAGGGCGATTTTTCTCATTTCTTCTTTGCACTTCTCTTAAGACAGAGAGAGTTTCATCAAAACGTACGGTTTTCCTGATTCTCCTTTCCAGAGACAACTCGAATCGACAGGTGGTTTTTCAGTATGGTCTTTGACCATGCAAGAATCTCAAGTTCTGAAAGTCGTTTTCTCCGTTCAGTGTAACAGGCCTCAGATGAAGGGTAATACGAGTAGTACGATGTTGCAGCAAACTGGATGAGTGTCCTGGAATGCTTTTAAAGATTTCAGTGCTGACCTCTCATGGGATTGCTAAGACAACACTGTAGTTAACTTTCCCCTTCTTTGTACTTTTGCGATGCCCTCCATTTTGTGCAATGGGGCAGAATCACAATGTTTCTCATTTGTTTGTTGGATTTCCCTAAGATGAGAGAGTTTCATCAAAACATATGTTTTCCTGTTGCTCCTGCAGTGACAGAACTTGAATCGATAGCTGGTGTTCAAATATGGTCTTTTTCCAAGCAGGAATCTGCAGTTCGAAAAGTTGAATTCTCCATTCAGTGTCATAGACCTCATATGAAGGGTAATATGAGTACTATGATGTTGCAGCAAACTGGATGAGTGTCCTGGACTGCATTTACAATTCAGTGCTGAACTCTCATGGGTTTGCTAAAAGAACGCTGTAGTTAACTTTCCCCTTCTTTGTACTTTTTCAGTGCTTTTTGTGCAAGGGGAAAATCACGATTTTTCTCATTTCTACTTTGGACTTCTCTTAAGACGAGAGAGTTTCATCAAAACGTATGGTTTTCCTGATTCTCCGTTCCAGAGAGAACTTGAATCCACAGGTGGTTCTCAAATATGGTCTTTGACCAAGAAGGAATCTGGAGTTCAAAAATTGCATTCTCCATTCATTGTAATAGGCGTCGTATGAAGGGTAACATGAGCACTACGATGTTGCAGCAAACTGGATGAGTGTCCTGGACTGCATTTAGAATTCAGTGCTGAGCTCTCATGGGTTGCTAAAACAACGCTGTAGTTAGCTTTCCCCTTCCTTGTACTTTTTCAATGCTTTTTGTGCAAGGGGAAAGGGCGATTTTTCTCATTTCTTCTTTGCACTTCTCTTAAGACAGAGAGAGTTTCATCAAAACGTACGGTTTTCCTGATTCTCCTTTCCAGAGACAACTCGAATCGACAGGTGGTTTTTCAGTATGGTCTTTGACCATGCAAGAATCTCAAGTTCTGAAAGTCGTTTTCTCCGTTCAGTGTAACAGGCCTCAGATGAAGGGTAATACGAGTAGTACGATGTTGCAGCAAACTGGATGAGTGTCCTGGAATGCTTTTAAAGATTTCAGTGCTGACCTCTCATGGGATTGCTAAGACAACACTGTAGTTAACTTTCCCCTTCTTTGTACTTTTGCGATGCCCTCCATTTTGTGCAATGGGGCAGAATCACAATGTTTCTCATTTGTTTGTTGGATTTCCCTAAGATGAGAGAGTTTCATCAAAACATATGTTTTCCTGTTGCTCCTGCAGTGACAGAACTTGAATCGATAGCTGGTGTTCAAATATGGTCTTTTTCCAAGCAGGAATCTGCAGTTCGAAAAGTTGAATTCTCCATTCAGTGTCATAGACCTCATATGAAGGGTAATATGAGTACTATGATGTTGCAGCAAACTGTATGAGTGTCCTGGACTGCATTTACAATTCAGTGCTGAACTCTCATGGGTTTGCTAAAAGAACGCTGTAGTTAACTTTCCCCTTCTTTGTACTTTTTCAGTGCTTTTTGTGCAAGGGGAAAATCACGATTTTCTCATTTCTACTTTGGACTTTTCTTAAGACGAGAGAGTTTCATCAAAACGTATGGTTTTCCTGATTCTCCGTTCCAGAGAGAACTTGAATCCACAGGTGGTTCTCAAATATGGTATTTGACCAAGAAGGAATCTGGAGTTCAAAAATTGCATTCTCCATTCATTGTAATAGGCGTCGTATGAAGGGTAACATGAGCACTACGATGTTGCAGCAAACTGGATGAGTGTCCTGGACTGCATTTAGAATTCAGTGCTGAGCTCTCATGGGTTGCTAAAACAACGCTGTAGTTAGCTTTCCCCTTCCTTGTACTTTTTCAATGCTTTTTGTGCAAGGGGAAAGGGCGATTTTTCTCATTTCTTCTTTGCACTTCTCTTAAGACAGAGAGAGTTTCATCAAAACGTACAGTTTTCCTGATTCTCCTTTCCAGAGACAACTCGAATCGACAGGTGGTTTTTCAGTATGGTCTTTGACCATGCAAGAATCTCAAGTTCTGAAAGTCGTTTTCTCCGTTCAGTGTAACAGGCCTCAGATGAAGGGTAATACGAGTAGTACGATGTTGCAGCAAACTGGATGAGTGTCCTGGAATGCTTTTAAAGATTTCAGTGCTGACCTCTCATGGGATTGCTAAGACAACACTGTAGTTAGCTTTCCCCTTCTTTGTACTTTTGCGATGCCCTCCATTTTGTGCAATGGGGCAGAATCACAATGTTTCTCATTTGTTTGTTGGATTTCTCCATGGATGAGAGCGTTTCATCAAAACATATGTTTTCCTGTTGCTCCTGCAGTGACAGAACTTGAATCGATAGCTGGTGTTCAAATATGGTCTTTTTCCAAGCAGGAATCTGCAGTTCGAAAAGTTGAATTCTCCATTCAGTGTCATAGACCTCATATGAAGGGTAATATGAGTACTATGATGTTGCAGCAAACTGGATGAGTGTCCTGGACTGCATTTACAATTCAGTGCTGAACTCTCATGGGTTTGCTAAAAGAACGCTGTAGTTAACTTTCCCCTTCTTTGTACTTTTTCAGTGCTTTTTGTGCAAGGGGAAAATCACGATTTTCTCATTTCTACTTTGGACTTCTCTTAAGACGAGAGAGTTTCATCAAAACGTATGGTTTTCCTGATTCTCCGTTCCAGAGAGAACTTGAATCCACAGGTGGTTCTCAAATATGGTCTTTGACCAAGAAGGAATCTGGAGTTCAAAAATTGCATTCTCCATTCATTGTAATAGGCGTCGTATGAAGGGTAACATGAGCACTACGATGTTGCAGCAAACTGGATGAGTGTCCTGGACTGCATTTAGAATTCAGTGCTGAGCTCTCATGGGTTGCTAAAACAACGCTGTAGTTAGCTTTCCCCTTCCTTGTACTTTTTCAATGCTTTTTGTGCAAGGGGAAAGGGCGATTTTTCTCATTTCTTCTTTGCACTTCTCTTAAGACAGAGAGAGTTTCATCAAAACGTACGGTTTTCCTGATTCTCCTTTCCAGAGACAACTCGAATCGACAGGTGGTTTTTCAGTATGGTCTTTGACCATGCAAGAATCTCAAGTTCTGAAAGTCGTTTTCTCCGTTCAGTGTAACAGGCCTCAGATGAAGGGTAATACGAGTAGTACGATGTTGCAGCAAACTGGATGAGTGTCCTGGAATGCTTTTAAAGATTTCAGTGCTGACCTCTCATGGGATTGCTAAGACAACACTGTAGTTAGCTTTCCCCTTCTTTGTACTTTTGCGATGCCCTCCATTTTGTGCAATGGGGCAGAATCACAATGTTTCTCATTTGTTTGTTGGATTTCCCTAAGATGAGAGAGTTTCATCAAAACATATGTTTTCCTGTTGCTCCTGCAGTGACAGAACTTGAATCGATAGCTGGTGTTCAAATATGGTCTTTTTCCAAGCAGGAATCTGCAGTTCGAAAAGTTGAATTCTCCATTCAGTGTCATAGACCTCATATGAAGGGTAATATGAGTACTATGATGTTGCAGCAAACTGGATGAGTGTCCTGGACTGCATTTACAATTCAGTGCTGAACTCTCATGGGTTTGCTAAAAGAACGCTGTAGTTAACTTTCCCCTTCTTTGTACTTTTTCAGTGCTTTTTGTGCAAGGGGAAAATCACGATTTTCTCATTTCTACTTTGGACTTCTCTTAAGACGAGAGAGTTTCATCAAAACGTATGGTTTTCCTGATTCTCCGTTCCAGAGAGAACTTGAATCCACAGGTGGTTCTCAAATATGGTCTTTGACCAAGAAGGAATCTGGAGTTCAAAAATTGCATTCTCCATTCATTGTAATAGGCGTCGTATGAAGGGTAACATGAGCACTACGATGTTGCAGCAAACTGGATGAGTGTCCTGGACTGCATTTAGAATTCAGTGCTGAGCTCTCATGGGTTGCTAAAACAACGCTGTAGTTAGCTTTCCCCTTCCTTGTACTTTTTCAATGCTTTTTGTGCAAGGGGAAAGGGCGATTTTTCTCATTTCTTCTTTGCACTTCTCTTAAGACAGAGAGAGTTTCATCAAAACGTACGGTTTTCCTGATTCTCCTTTCCAGAGACAACTCGAATCGACAGGTGGTTTTTCAGTATGGTCTTTGACCATGCAAGAATCTCAAGTTCTGAAAGTCGTTTTCTCCGTTCAGTGTAACAGGCCTCAGATGAAGGGTAATACGAGTA